>NC_134687.1:6656576-6956576 GCF_050947455.1 Rhinoderma darwinii
GGCTGATAGAAATTCTCATTCATTGCCATTTGCCAAGCCAGTATCAGTGTGTGAATACGCTTTTAGAAGGGGCTCATCCCCGGCCGTTAACATAACAAACAAATAACAATACAACTTGCAATACAGGCAGCCTTTGTAGTAGTAGTACTACAAGGCCCAGCATTCCCTGAGTGCACTGCGGCGTGGCTGATAGAAATTCTCATTCATTGCCATTTGCCAAGCCAGTGTCAGTGTGTGAATACGCTTTTAGAAGGGGCTCATCCCCGGCCGTTAACATAACAAACAAATAACAATACAACTTGCAATACAGGCAGCCTTTGTAGTAGTAGTACTACAACGCCCAACATTCCCTGAGTGCACAGTGGCTGATAGAAATTCTCATTCATTGCCATTTTGCAAGCCAGTGTCAGTGTGAATACGCTTTTAGAAGGGGCTCATCCCCGGCCGTTAACATAACAAACAATTAACAATACAACTTGCAATACAGGCAGCCTTTGTAGTAGTACTACAAGGCCCAGCATTCCCTGAGTGCACTGCGGCGTGGCTGATAGAAATTCTCATTCATTGCCATTTGCCAAGCCAGTGTCAGTGTGAATACGCTTTTAGAAGGGGCTCATCCCCCAGGTTTTGATTCAACTTGCTGCACTCCAGCAGTGAAATGTCTGGTAAAAAAAAGGTTGTGAAAGGACGGGGTAGAGGAAAAAACACCCATGCGTCTCCTCTTCCAGTCCAAATGTTGGATCTGTTGGTGCCAGACCCAGTACCAGCATTTGTGGCACAAGACATGTGCCCAGTTCCACTAGTAGCAGCAGCCATGTGCCTGCTGGTAGTAGTAGCAGTATCAGCAAGCCAGACTTGTCCATCTCCTCCGGTGGGCGGGTTACTTTAGACAATACGGCCATTGTGGACTGGTTGGCTGGCTCGCGGTCATCTCAGCAGGAAGACTCTGACGATCTGGCTTCAAGCCAGGTTTCGTTGGATTCCAGATCCTCTACAGTTCCTTGGCACAGTGACAGTAGTAATATAGGTATTTCTAGCGTTTCCATTCCATCATCTATGTCTTCGCTCCCCCTTCCTAGCGGGAAGCCATCTTTCCTGAGAGTCCTAAGAGACATCTCCTCGGGTGCGAAGGAAGATACTGAACAACATAGTGATGATGATGATTTGTTTTCCGCGAGTCAGCCAACGGAGTGTGTTGCGGCGGTGGTGGAGGTGGAAGCGGACGTGGTACTACCTCTTTACGGTACTCTGCCGTGTGGCAATTTTTCTGTACCTTCCCGGAGGACGAAAACATGGCACAGTGCCATATCTGCAAGCAGAAAGTAAGGCGTGGGCAGGGCAGCAATGTAGGAACTACCGCTCTACGTAAACACATGGAGCGGCATCACAAGGCCATGTGGGACAATCGACATGCCCCACCATCATCATGTACATCTAATGAAGATCCCTCTGCAGCTGCTGCTGCTGCTCCGAGTCCCTGTCATCTAAGTAGTAGCCAGGCCTTATCCACCATGTCGTTGTCATCATCATCATTATCGTCAATGTCATCTAGTGCTCCTCCTACGTCCCGTCAGTTATCCATTACGGAATCGTTGTCCAATAAGCAACAATATATACCCAGTCATCCATTTGTCGTGCGGCTTAATTCACACCTGGCTAAGTTGTTTGTGGTGCAGTCGCTGCTGTACCACCTGGTCGACTCTGCCGGCTTCAAGCAATTGATAGCGTGCGCTCAGCCTAGGTGGCGAATATCTAGCCAATATTACTTCTCCAAAACAGCTGTCCCTGCCTTGCACAAGCATGTGGAGGAAAAGGTGTGCCAGTCCTTGCAATTATCCGTGTGCAGCAGGGTACATGCCGCCGTCGACACGTGGAGCAGCAACTATGGGCAGGGACAGTACATGTCTTTCACGGCCCACTGGGTCAATATTTTGCAGTCCGATGCACCACCGCAGCAAAGCCAGGCATTACCACCTCCACGCTTGTATCTTTCTGGTTCAACTCCGGACACCAGGCGCCTACCATCCTCCTCCTCCTACTCCTCCTCCTCCTCCTCCTCCTCCTTGCCTTCCTCCTTGGAGGTCTTCCCGTCCCCGACAGGACACAGCGTATCTTCCACTTATCCCTCCTCTTTTCATAGGTGCAAGGTGAAGCGCCACAACGCTGTCTTACACCTGCTGAGCCTGGGCGAGAAAAGCCACACAGGGCAGGAGCTGCTGCTGTGCATCAAGGAGGAAATCGCACGCTGGCTGTCTCCTCTGAAACTCACACTGGGCAATGTTGTCTCTGATAACGGCAAGAACGTTGTGGCTGCACTGCGTCTAGGTCACCTGATACATGCTCCTTGCATGGCACATGTGATCAATCTGGTCATAACACGCTTCTTAAAGTCATATGTTGGTTTGAAGGGTGTGCTGGCCATGTCCAGGAGGGTTTGCGTTTGCTTTAGACGTTCGTATGCATTTAAGCACGCCCTCCTGGACTTGCAGCGTCAAAACAATCTCCCAGAACACAGCCTGATTTGCGACGTCCCAACACGCTGGAATTCCACCCTGCACATGTTGGACCGTCTGTACGAACAGCGGAAAGCCGTGAATGATTTCCTGATGCAGCATGATGCAGCAGACGGGCAGCGTTTGGAGCCAGTGTCATTTCAAGCTCCAGCACTGGCAGCTGGTTAGAGACGCATGTCGCGTTTTGAGGCCCTTTGAAGTGGCCACACGATTTGTGAGCCGTGACGCTAGCGGAATGAACGATGTTATGCCGCTGATATTCATTATGGAGCAAACGCTCACAGCGATGAATCAGCAAAGGATGGAGGAAGGATCACATCTGGCTATGGATGTTGAGGAGGAGGAGGAGGATGAGGATGAGGAAACAGGACCTGAAGAGGAGCTGGATTTGGAGATGGAATCACAGGAAGGGATAGGGGACGAGGCAGCCGCACAACATGACAGTGATGGTTGTGATGACGAGTCTGACGACGACCTTGATGATGGACAACCATGGCAGTATGGGGCGGAGATGGAACCAACCGGGCCCTCTGAAACGCTGGCCAGGATGGCGAGCTGTATGCTTCGTTACTTGTGCGCTGACTGTCGTATTGTTAGCATGAAGCAAAGAGATGAGTACTGGATAGCCACACTTTTAGACCCTCGGTATAAAGCCAGAATGGGGGAGTTTTTTGCGCCTTCCGAGAGGGAGGCAAAATTGGCTTATTATCGAGAGAAGCTATGCAGCCAGCTTGTCACGGCTTTCAAATGGCAAACACCTGCTGCAAGCATGTCTGACCGGGGGGCCACTCTCCGCTCCCCACTGTCTCATCGTTCCACCGCCTCTGGCAGAGCTACCTCTGCAATAGGCGGCAGCCGCGGCAGAAGCAGCAGCCAATTCAGTTTGGAAAATATGATGACAACATTTTTACATCCAATACCACGACCTGACACACATCGTAGTCACCAAAGGGATGTTCACCATCACCAGGTGCAGCACCTAAACAGCCAGGTTCACTCGTACCTGGACTGTGCCCTTTCTCCATCAGAAATGCTGATCCCAGACCCCATGGACTTCTGGGTCAGCAGATTGGATCATTGGCAAGAACTGGCCCAGTTTGCCATGGGTGTACTGTCTTGTCCACCCTCCAGTGTAGCGTCAGCGAGGGTATTCAGCACGGCAGGGGGCTTTGTCACCCCTAAGCGAACAAGATTGTCCGCCAACAGCTTGGAAAATCTCACGTTTCTAAAAATGAATCAAGCGTGGATCGGTGAGGATTTTAAAACCCCTGTGCCTGATGCCACTGATTAGATCTGACATTGCTGCTGCTGCTGCCGCTGCCGCCTGCTACTGCCGCCTGCTACTATGGGATTCTGTCCTGTCCACTCTTTTTTTAATGTGCTGCTGCTACTACTACTACCACCCTTGCTGTCTGTGTTGGCTACCTCTACTACCACCAATACACCTCCACTGCCGCCCGTCTGCTACAAGCAGGCCTGAGGCCTGCCCCACCACAGGGCTTTGTCCTGTGACTGTCGTCCAGTCTCTTTTTTTAATGTGCTGCTACTACCAGTCTACCACCCTTGCTGTCTGTGTTGGCTACCTCTACTACCACCAATACACCTCCACTGCCGCCAGTCTGCTACAAGCAGGCCTGAGGCCTGCCCCACCACAGGGCTTTGTCCTGTTAATGTCGTCCAGTCTCTTTTTTTAATGTGCTGCTACTACTACTACCACCCTTGCTGTCTGTGTTGGCTACCTCTACTACCACCAATACACCTCCACTGCTGCCCGTCTGCTACAAGCAGGCCTGAGGCCTGCCCCACCACAGGGCTTTGTCCTGTGACTGTCGTCCAGTCTCTTTTTTTAATGTGCTGCTACTACCAGTCTACCACCCTTGCTGTCTGTGTTGGCTACCTCTACTACCACCAATACACCTCCACTGCCGCCAGTCTGCTACAAGCAGGCCTGAGGCCTGCCCCACCACAGGGCTTTGTCCTGTGACTGTCGTCCAGTCTCTTTTTTTAATGTGCTGCTACTACCAGTCTACCACCCTTGCTGTCTGTGTTGGCTACCTCTACTACCACCAATACACCTCCACTGCCGCCAGTCTGCTACAAGCAGGCCTGAGGCCTGCCCCACCACAGGGCTTTGTCCTGTTAATGTCGTCCAGTCTCTTTTTTTAATGTGCTGCTACTACTACTACCACCCTTGCTGTCTGTGTTGGCTACCTCTACTACCACCAATACGCCTCCACTGCCGTCTGCTACAAGCAGGCCTGCCCCACCACAGGGCTTTGTCCTGTGACTGTCGTCCAGTCTCTTTTTTTAATGTGCTGCTACTACTACTATCACCCTTGCTGTCTGTGTTGGCTACCTCTACTACCACCAATACACCTCCACTGCCGCCCGTCTGCTACAAGCAGGCCTGAGGCCTGCCCCACCACAAGGCTTTGTCCTGTGACTGTCGTCCAGTCTCTTTTTTAATGTGCTGCTACTACCAGTCTACCACCCTTGCTGTCTGTGTTGGCTACCTCTACTACCACCAAGACTGCATGTACTAATGTTATCCCCATATTAAGTGTCGCTGATGCATCATTACCCAATTTAATAAACAAATAAAGCAACGAAACCTGTTTCTTGGAGAATGTGGGAATGGCCACAGCTTTATTTAACACAACCAAACATTTTTGTATCACATGGCCCTGAAGTAACCACTTAATTTATTCACATCTCCTGTGATGCCGCCCACTGTGAAGCGGCGCGCATGTAGGTTCTTCTCCGAATTTTACTCTTCAGAGCCTATCTCCGCCAAGGAGGATACCGCAAACACCTACGCGGTACTCCGACCACCCCCACCACACAATGCCAAACCAGCCTCCACTCCATCTTGCAGACCCGACAGCATGATGTCGATCCCAATGTCATTTAAATGAACGCCATCAGATAACAATAAGTCCCCATTGTCACCTTCCAACATCAAATGACGAATTGCTACCCCCCCAATGGAACGAACAAACCTGGAAATACGAACATTCAACAGCCGTCTTGACCGCTCGATGGCCAAAACACTTCTAGCTCCTCGCCAATGAGTTTGTGCAATCACCTCGGACCAAACAATCACACAATCAGAAAAAAGCTGTTTGAAATGACCCAAATCAGCCTTGATAAGGGACAACAACTCAGACAATTTCACATTCCCCAAATAATTTCCCCCAACATGTATAACGAGCACAATTGGACCGCGGCATTCCCGTCTAACTTCAACTATTAACGGCAACAGCTGAACCCACCTCAGCCCTCTGATACCTTTCCAGTGCACCTCGGCCGATGACACCCCAAGACTGAGGCCTAAAGGCCGATACTCAGCCCGACGAGCTGCCCAGAAAATAAAAAAATGGCCAATTATCCATTCTTGCAGCCGATGTTCTGAAATGACTGAAGGAAAGAATCCAAACAACACAAGATCCGGACGCACATAGGACCTATAACAAGTTGAACTCCACCTACCCAGACGTTTAATATCTTCCTCCCCCATACCTAAAGCATTAGCCTCCGTGGCTGCCCCTATTCTAAACGAATAAGTCCCAAACTCAGTAGGATCAACGCCCAAATGCTCCAAACAAGACTTAAGAACGGCTCCAAATTGAAATCGAGTAAGCGGCAAAGAATTAGAATGTATCAAGAAAGGAACCCCATCATCTCGAAAAGGCAAAAACTCACGCACCAAACGAACTGGACAGAATTCACCACCCAATGAATTCACACACAACCAAACACCAACGCCCATCTGATCAGTCTTGGACCGTCTCACACATACCCGAACCACTTTTTCCTCCAATAAAACATCCGCAAACAGAAGACCCCCAAACCACTTTGCACTCGGTGACACCAATTCGCTCACCCGCAATGCTGCGAAAAAGGCCAAAGAAAAAGCAGTACGCAGCAAAACAGACTCATAAGGATCAAAGCAAACTGCCGGAACAACCGTCAGAATCCTTAGTAATAAAGCATACGTAATGGGCCTCCTAGCATCCTTCACAAAATGCTCCTTCTTCCACCCCTTCAATGCCTGTCTAATAACAAACATTTTGGTCACATCAGTACAACCCCACAACTTCAACATAAACGCAATACCAGTCAAACCTTTTGAAACCGTGTATACTGGCGAACCATTAGTACGCATCCGAGACAAATACTCCAACGTAACCTCATAATGCTGCTCATCATTTGTAGGAAAAACCCCGCCAGATAATTCCAACCACTCCGCCCAAGACTTATTATGGCTCCGCATGTACCTGGTACCACAGAACCTTGAACTAGCCGGGCAAGTTCCCCTCGACCAGGGCCCATAAGTGATCCGGGCAACGCTCCCCTTCCAGCCGTGCTCCCGGGTGAAGCTCCCGAAAGACCCCCATCTGCAAACGAGATAAGGCATCTGCGATTTTATTCTCAACACCCTGCACATGTGTGTCCCGAAACCAAATGTTCCATTGCATGCAACGTAGAACTAGATGCCTAAGTAACGCCAAAACCGGCAATGATCCAGAAGACAAATTGTTAACAGCCTGCACCACTGCCATATTGTCCGTCCAAAAACGTATGCGACTATTCAACATCTTTGAACCCCACAATTCTACTGCAACCACAATTGGAAAGAGTTCTAAAAGTGTCAAATTCAATGTCAGACCCATACTGCTCCAGCCCACAGGCCAACGTGCAAAACACCACTCCGCTCCAAAAACCGCGCCGAAACCGACACTGCCTGCAGCATCTGTGAACAGCTGTAACTCAAAACTGGAAACCTCCTCAGACTGACAAATCGCCCTACCATTAAAAGATCGCAAAAAAGTCTGCCACACATGCAAATCATCTTTCATTTGTCTAGTGACACGAATGAAATGATGTGACCGCAAGATACCCCTAGTCGCCAATGATAGGCGTCTAGAGAAAACGCGACCCATGGGAACGATCCTGCAAGCAAAAACCAGCAACCCTAACAGTGACTGAAGATGCTTCAGGGTAACCTTTTTTGATAAAACAAATTCGTCAATGGTAGAAAGCAAACGCGCAAGCTTGTCGTCAGGTAATTTGAAAACCATCTCTTGCGTATCAATTTCAATACCCAGAAACGACAAATTCGTGGCCGGACCAAACATCTTGTCCTCTGCTATCGGGACACCAAATTCAGACATTAAAACTCGAAAGGTTTTCAGCAAATAACCACATATTCCTGAATCACTTGGACCTACGAATAAAAAGTCGTCTAAATAATGAATGGCTGAAGAAATACCTGTCTTGAAACGAACTGTCCATTCCAGAAAGGAACCAAAAACTTCAAAATAGTAACATGAGATGGCACAACCCATAGGCAAACACATGTCTACAAAAAACTGCTCATCTAAACGACATCCCAACAGATGGAAACAGGCAGGATCCACAGGCAACAAACGAAAAGCTGACTCTATGTCCGATTTAGCAAGCAAGGCACCTACGCCTGCCTCCCGTACCAACCGCACAGCCACATCAAAAGACGTGTAAGACACTGCAGCCTCATCTCTGGAGATCCCATCGTTGACCGAATCCCCACAAGGGAAGGAAAGGTAATGAATCAACCTAAACTTCCCCGGTTCCTTTTTGGGGACCAAGCCAAGAGGAGAAACCCGTAAATTTGTATAAGGTGGCTCCCCAAAGGGGCCCGCTATCCTGCCTAAAGACACTTCATTCAGCACTTTTTCCCGTGCCAAACCCATGTTTTCTTTCGCCGATTTTAAATTATCTGACAACATCAAAACCGAAGAAAAAACATGCGGAATGAAAAAACCTTCACTGAAGCCCCGACCTAACAGGTCTGCTTCCTGTCTCTTAGGATACCTGGCGAGCCACGGCTCCATCGCGAGAGCGCTCACCGGAGTTCTCCGCTGCACAGGCAGGACCCACCTTGGAAGGTTGTTTTGCCAGTCGGAAACAGCGAAGCGCGGAATGGGCACCCCCGCAGATGGAGCACTCATGACGAAACTTGCAGGAAGAATAGAACCTGCAATGTCCCTCATTGTAGAGCCAATACCGGGTGCTGAACCCGAAACTGCGGCTCCTGCCTGAAAGGGCCGAGCCTGCTTTTGAGCCAAAATTAGCTGTAACCACACGTCCGTCGCCTTTGACGCCCAACCAATGTCAGGCGTCAAAGCCAACTGACGGCGAAATTCCTCGTCATATCTCCACCAAGCTGCACCTCCGTGCAATTTGTGGGCACTGAATATAGTGTCTACATACACAAACAGTTCGGCCCCTTTTTCCGGAAAACGTTGACAAATGACATGAGCCAAGGTAGAAAAACCCTGGAGCCAATTGCCAAAAGTTTTCGCAACTTTTACCTTTTTCTCCGAACCTCTTTCGAAAACACGCTCCTTATCTATCGTCACATGATCGACTGACACCAAGGACCAAACACCCACAAAGTCATGTGCCCATATCTTGTCCTTGATCTCGGCCGACAGGTGAGTACCTAAAGGAGCAACACCACAAAACAGCGAATCACGGAATGTCAAGCCAGACATACTGGCCGCCCGCTCAGGCGGAGGCTGAGCCCCCCCCTGGCGAAACCAACGGAACCGAAGCTCCGCCTTTTGTACACAAACCATCCAACAAGCTTTTTAATGCAGAAACTAAATCAATAGCAGATAAATCACCCTTAGGTAGCCATGCGTTCCCACATGGAGAAGGGCGTCCTCGTCACTTCCGAGGGTGCATCGACTCTCCCAGACACCGGAACCACAGACAGATCCCCACCAGGTGGACAGGCTGAGGCGACTTCTGGAACTGGAACCAGCGAAGACGAATGCCAATCCCTGTGCTCCCGACGACAACTCCTCGTGTATCTCCTTCCTGTGCGGCTGGGTGTACTGGCTCCAGACGACGACTGGGACGGCGAAGAAGATGCTGTACTGGAAGACACACTCCTACTCCGGGAACGGCGACGTCTCTCAACCTGATGGCGTGACCAACACGACGATGTCCTCTCCCATGCCGTCTCCTTCGCCGTCTGCGTCTCGCCGACACCGCACCTGGAAGAATAAAACTCCGAAAGAGAAACTGGCAAATCACGTTGCTCCGCAGACTGCCCGCACGGCAACAGATCACTGCTACTGCACGACAATCCACCCAGCGAACTCCTCTCATTCACAGTGCCTGTGCCTGGTAACCACAGGCCACTCACCAGCTCTCTCCCCAGCTCTGTGTCATTTCCAGAACCACCAGCAGGTGGCAGCAACTGCACACCTAACCTGCTGGTGCCTGAGGCCTGCGTCTCTGCTCTCCTGAGACCGCCCCCTCCAGCTCCCCTCTCAACCACGGCCTGCTGTGAGAGGGAGAAAGCTGTCGGGCCGGGAAGAAGCACCAGCGGTGCACTAATAACGGCCCCGGCTTCTGCGGCCGCCTGCGGCCTTGCACTGCCTGCAGCCCGGATGGGGAGAACTGCAGTAGCTCCCCCAGCCAGGGGAGTGGGTGGCACGACGTCGGGACCGGGTGAAGGGGAGAGCAGGCGACGGCGCCTCCGTCCCGCTCCTGAAGAGCCTCTGAGTGGCTGAAGGTGGGCTGGGGCTCAAACGGGGAGGAGGTCGAGAAACCCGGCGCGGCCTACCTCTAACTGCTGACGCCGACGGGACTCCACCGCTGCTGACACCGACGACCGCCGCAGGTAACACCTCCTGCCTGCGATCCCCTGCCAGGAACACCTCCAGCCAGCTTGTACCCTCCGTGGCAACCCGCTGTGCCACCTGCCTCATCAGCTCATCCGCCATCTGCACTCCGGAAAACGCCCTGGACCGCAGAGAAAGATCTCTCACAGGACCAGACGTCTGACGTTTGCAGCTCCAGCAGGTAAGATGGCGAACTGCCCTTGACCTCAACTATTTATCTGCTCCTAACCCCTCCTCTATCCCATTGTCCCACCAATCCCTGCTCCTGATTTTTCCCGCACTTATCCCCCCCTTCTTTCCCCTTATCACATACAGTCCCAGGCACTTTCTCTATTTGATTTAGTGCCTCAATACACCTCCACTGCCGTCTGCTACAAGCAGGCCTGCCCCACCATAGGGCTTTGTCCTGTGACTGTCGTCCAGTCTCTTTTTTTAATGTGCTGCTGCTACTACTACTACCACCCTTGCTGTCTGTGTTGGCTACCTCTACTACCACCAATACACCTCCACTGCCGTCTGCTACAAGCAGGCCTGCCCCACCACAGGGCTTTGTCCTGTGACTGTCGTCCAGTCTCTATTTTTAATGTGCTGCTACTACTACTACCACCCTTGCTGTGTGTGTTGGCTACCTCTACTACCACCAATACACCTCCACTGCCGCCCGTCTGCTACAAGCAGGCCTGGAGGGCTTGTGAAAAGCCATTGCTTGTTGCTTTTACATCCATGTATGGAAGAACCCCGGCAGGCATCTGCCAATAAAAAGGGTCAATTTTTGGAGGGCTTGTGAAAAGCCATTGCTTGTTGCTTTTACATCCATGTATGGAAGAACCCCAGCAGGCATCTGCCAATAAAAAGTGTCAATTTTTGGAGGGCTAGTCAAAAGCCATTGCTTGTTGCATTTACATCCATGTATGGAAGAACCCCGGCAGGCATCTGCCAATAAAAAGGGTCAATATTTGGAGGGCTTGTCAAAAGCCATTGCTTGTTGCTTTTACATCCATGTATGGAAGAACCCCGGCAGGCATCTGCCAATAAAAAGGGTCAATTTTTGGAGGGCTTGTCAAAAGCCATTGCTTGTTGCTTTTACATCCATGTATGGAAGAACCCCGGCAGGCATCTGCCAATAAAAAGGGTCAATTTTTGGAGGGCTTGTCAAAAGCCATTGCTTGTTGCTTTTACATCCATGTATGGAAGAACCCCGGCAGGCATCTGCCAATAAAAAGGGTCAATTTTTGGAGGGCTTGTCAAAAGCCATTGCTTGTTGCTTTTACATCCATGTATGGAAGAACCCCGGCAGGCATCTGCCAATAAAAATGGTACATTTTTGGAGGGCTTGTCAAAAGCCATTGCTTGTTGCTTTTACATCCATGTATGGAAGAACCCCGGCAGGCATCTGCCAATAAAAAGGGTCAATTTTTGGAGGGCTTGTCAAAAGCCATTGCTTGTTGCTTTTACATCCATGTATGGAAGAACCCCGGCAGGCATCTGCCAATAAAAAGGGTCAATTTTTGGAGGGCTTGTCAAAAGCCATTGCTTGTTGCTTTTACATCCATGTATGGAAGAACCCCGGCAGGCATCTGCCAATAAAAAGGGTACATTTTTGGAGGGCTTGTCAAAAGCCATTGCTTGTTGCTTTTACATCCATGTATGGAAGAACCCCGGCAGGCATCTGCCAATAAAAAGGGTCAATTTTTGGAGGGCTTGTCAAAAGCCATTGCTTGTTGCTTTTACATCCATGTATGGAAGAACCCCGGCAGGCATCTGCCAATAAAAAGGGTCAATTTTTGGAGGGCTTGTCAAAAGCCATTGCTTGTTGCTTTTACATCCATGTATGGAAGAACCCATGCAGGCATCTGCCAATAAAAAGGGTCAATTTTTGGAGGGCTTGTCAAAAGCCATTGCTTGTTGCTTTTACATCCATGTATGGAAGAACCCCGGCAGGCATCTGCCAATAAAAAGGGTACATTTTTGGAGGGCTTGTCAAAAGCCATTGCTTGTTGCTTTTACATCCATGTATGGAAGAACCCTGGCAGGCATCTGCCAATAAAAAGGGTCAATTTTTGGAGGGCTTGTCAAAAGCCATTGCTTGTTGCTTTTACATCCATGTATGGAAGAACCCCGGCAGGCATCTGCCAATAAAAAGGGTCAATTTTTGGAGGGCTTGTCAAAAGCCATTGCTTGTTGCTTTTACATCCATGTATGGAAGAACCCCGGCAGGCATCTGCCAATAAAAAGGGTACATTTTTGGAGGGCTTGTCAAAAGCCATTGCTTGTTGCATTTACATCCATGTATGGAAGAACCCCGGCAGGCATCTGCCAATAAAAAGGGTCAATTTTTGGAGGGCTTGTCAAAAGCCATTGCTTGTTGCTTTTACATCCATGTATGGAAGAACCCCGGCAGGCATCTGCCAATAAAAAGGGTACATTTTTTGAGGGCTTGTCAAAAGCCATTGCTTCTTCTTTTACCACCTTATATGTATGAACCCTGGCAGGCATCTGCCGCCAAAAATGGTTAATTTTTGTACCTTTTTTAACAATGCATTAAGCATACAACATGCACAAGTGCAGTGGTTTCTGTTAGTTATCACCGGGTCCCATCCGTTTTCCTATAGCCATACATGTTGGCGTAACTTTGACACTAACTTTGCCTTAAAGACAGCTCAAAAGTACTTGGATACACTCATGAGTGACCTAAGAGTGTTATACAGGGCTTCTAGGGCTTTTAAACAGTGTTATACACGATTTTTAGGGGCTTTCTTGTATTACAGGTTCGGTCAGAATCAAACTTTTTCACGAAATTCGGCGAACCTGCCGAACCGAACTTTTCATAAGTTCGCTCATCTCTACACGATATACGTGGACAAGATGGCAATGACCCGGTCTTAATCATCACTGGACTTGAATAAATGAAAAAATTAAAATAAATTGTGGTTCTTGTCTCTATTAGAGGTTTGCGCATACTGCGTATGTAACTCATAGTGTTTTGACAGCGTTGCCTAGGCACTGGCTCATGCTAAGCGTGCATTGGCTGAGTAACATGGATGTCATGACAACAGATGATGCTATGATTTCATTGGTTAGCGCTGCTGCCTTTGATAGATGCCTTTCAATTAGTCTGTAAATAGGGATATTTTTCCCAATATGTGTCCAGGATTACGCGATTGGTGAGTGGCTCCTGTTTCCTCCTTCTTATGAATATTCATGAGCTTTTCTGCCAATTGACAATTTTTTACGTTTTATATGATGTATTTTCACTAGGCACTTTATTTTATATATGTATGATATATGTATGTAACATATGCACAATTTGAATGGATTTTAAATGCATTTTCTTGTATGCTTTTTACAACTCTGATGTAATGATCACTAATGATGTATTCACAAGTGGAGGGTATAAAACCCTGATTGACACATATCACCATTGCTTGACAAAGGTCCTGCTGAGAGGACTGAAACGTAGCTATTTCTGTACATGGGTGAATAAACCACTATCTTTGCAACTACTTTTGGAGTGCTGCGTCTATTTCCTCGTTTATATAAATATATATATATATATATATATATATACATATATATGGATATATATATATATATATATATATATACACTACCGTTCGAAAGTTTAGGGTCACTTAGAAATGTCCTTGTTCTTGAAAGAAAAGCGCAGTTTTTTTCAATGAAGATAACATTAAAATAATCAGAAATACACTCTATACATTGTTAATGTGCTAAATGACTATTCTAGCTGCAAACGTCTGGTTTTTAATGCAATATCTACATAGGTGTATATAGGCCCATTTCCAGCAACCATCACTCCAGTGTTCTAATGGTACATTGTGTTTGCTAACTGTGTTAGAAGGCTAATGGATGATTACAAAACACTTGAAAACCCTTGTGCAATTATGTTAGCACCGCTGTAAACAGTTTTGCTGTTTAGAGGAGCTATAAAACTGACCTTCCTTTGAGCTAGTGGAGAATCTGGAGCATTACATTTGTGGGTTCGATTAAACTCTCAAAATGGCTTGAAAAAGAGAGCTTTCATGTGAAACTCGACAGTCTATTCTTGTTCTTAGAAATGAAGGCTATTCCATGCGAGAAATTGCCAAGAAACTGAAGATTTCCTACAACGGTGTGTACTACTTCCTTCAGAGGACAGCACACACAGGCTCTAACCAGAGTAGAAAGAGAAGTGGGAGGCTCAGCTGCACAACTGAGCAACAAGACAAGTACATTAGAGTCTCTAGTTTGAGAAATAGATGCCTCACAGGTCCTCAACTGGCAACTTCATTAAATAGTACCCGCAAAACGCCAGTGTCAACGTCTACAGTGAAGAGGCGACTCCGGGATGCTGGCCTTCAGGGCAGAGTGGCAAAGAAAAAGCCATATCTGAGACTGGCTAATAAAAGGAAAAGATTAATATGGGCAAAAGCACACAGACATTGGACAGAGGAAGATTGGAAAAAAGTGTTATGGACAGACGAATCGAAGTTTGAGCTGGAAAAGTGCCTGACGCCATCTGTCAAGCATGGTGGAGGTAATGGGTTGGTCTGGGGTTGCTTTGGTGCTGGTAAGTCGGAGATTTGTACAAGGTAAATGGGATTTTGAATAAGGAAGGCTATCACTCATTTTGCAATGCCATGCCATATCCTGTGGACAGCGCTTGATTGGAGCCAATTTCATCCTACAACAGGACAATGACCCAAAGTACACCTCCAAATTATGCAAGAACTATTTAGGGAAGTAGCAAGCAGCTGATATTCTATCTGTAATGGAGTGGCCAGCGCAGTCACCAGACCTCAACCCCATAGAACTGTTGTGGGAGCAGCTTGACCGTATGGTACGCAAGAAGTGCCCATCAAGCCAATCCAACTTGTGGGAGGCTTCTGGAAGCATGGGGTGAAATTTCTCCCGATTACCTCAGCAAATTAACAGCTAGAATGCCAAAGGTCTGCAATGCTGTAATTGCTACAAATGGAGCATTCTTTGACGAAAGCAAAGTTTGAAGGAGAAAATTATTATTTCAAATAAAAATCATTATTTCTAACCTTGTCAATGTCTTGCCTATATTTTCTAGTCATTTTGCAACTCATTTGATAAATATAAATGTGAGTTTTCATGGAAAACACAAATTTGTCTGGGTGACCCCAAACTTTTGAACGGTAGTGTAAAACAAAACATATAAATTTGGTATTTCTGTAATCGTATCAACCTGTAGAATAAGGTGAATACGTAGTTTTTTTTAAATCAATAGATTTTTTATTGAAATTTTAAAATGTTTTCCAACAATACAATCCAAATATCGGTCCTAGAAACATGGACCCTTAGGAGAAGCAGTAGACACATGTGATGCATCAAAAATACATAAAAACTTTACACAAACAAGAAACAACATCACTGTGCCATGTACATACAAAATAAAAAAATTAAATAACTCTTCGGGCGGATTTACACGAGTGTGTGCGTTTTGCGCACGCAAAAAAATGCGGTGCTTTTCTGTTGTCAAACATACTTTTGACTGCTGTTGCGCGAATCACGCGTGTCCCACGGAAGTGCTTCTGTGTGGCGCGCGTGATTTTCACGCACCCATTGACTTCAATGGGTGCGTGATGTGCGAAAAATGCAGAAATATAGGACCTGTCGTGAGTTTTACGCAGCGGACTCACGCTGCGCAAAAATCACTGACAGTCTGCACTGCCCCATAGACTAATATAGGTCCGTGCGAGGCGCATGAAAATCACGCGCATTGCACGGACGTATATCGCGTTCGTGTAAATCCACCCTTCCAAAGAAAGCTTGTCATTAGACATAATATTTAGAATTTACCCACAGCTCCCAAGAACGTATATTCCTTTTTATGGACAGAGGGCGTTTGCAATAGAAGGGTTTCATGGTGACAGGTAACATTCACCCTGAATATCACTTCCGACAAGGAAGGAGAGATGGGAGACTTCCAGGATTTGGCAATAGCCATTCTAGCGGCAATAAAGACGTGCTGCACGAGTACTCGAAAATCCATAAGAATGTCATCCATTCCAATATTGAGGATGGCCAATTCCGGGCAATATGTAAAGCAGGGGTCTCAAGCACGCGGCCCGCGGGTCGAATGCGGCCCCTGGGGATGTCATCTGCGGCCCGCGGGACACAGAGCCGCTAGTATCGGCTCTGCTCCGAGACTGGAATTCCCTGACATCGCTGTCCACATATGAACAGCGATGTCTGGTGCTTCCCCAGAGCCGGAGTCTCGAGCAGAGCGTTGGTGTCGGCTCTGCTCCAGGACTCTGTGGAATTCCCTGACATCGCTGCCCATATATGGACAGTGTGTCAGGGTCTTGCCCAGAGCGGAGCAGAGCGCTGGTGTCGGCTCTGCTCCGGGACTCTGTGGAATTCCCTGACATCGCTGTCCACATATGAACAGCGATGTCTGGGGCTTCCCCAGAGCCGGAGTCCCGAGCAGAGCGCTGGTGTCGGCTCTGCTCCGGGTCTCTGTGGAATTCCCTGACATCGCTGTCCACATATGAACAGCGATGTCTGGGGCTTCCCCAGAGCCGGAGTCCCGAGCAGAGCGCTGGTGTCGGCTCTGCTCCCGGACTAAGTGGAATTCCCTGACATCGCTGTCCACGTATGAACAGCGATGTCTGGGGCTTCCCCAGAGCCGGAGTCCCGGGGAGAGCGCTCCGGGACTCTGTGGAATACCCTGACATCGCTGCCCATATGTGGACAGTGTGTCAGGGTCTTCCCCATAGCGGAGTCCCGGGCAGAGCGCTAGTATAGGCTCTGCTCCGGGACGCTGCGGAATTCCCTGACATATCTGTCCATATATGGACAGTGTGTCAGGGTCTTCCCCAGAGCGGAGTCCCGGGCAGAGCGCTAGTATCGGCTCTGCTCCTGGACTCTGTGGAATTCCCTGACATCGCTGCCCATATATGGACAGTGTGCCAGGGTCTTCCCCAGAGCGGAGTCCCGGGCAGAACGCTATTATCGGCTCTGCTCCGGGACTCTGGGGAAGCCTCTGACATCGCTGTCCATACATCGACAATGATGTCAGGGGCTTCCCCAGAGCAGGAGTCCCAGTGATGTCAGAAGCACAGCTGGAGTCCCAGGAAGAGCCTACTAGCGCTCTGCCTGGGACTCCAGCTCTGGGCAAGCCCCTGACATCACTGGGGCAGCCTCTACAGAGGGCACTGTGGTAGCCTCTACAGAGGGCACTGGGGCAGCCTCTACAGAGGGCACTGGGGCAGCCTCTACAGAGGGCACTTTGGCAGCCTCTACAGAGGGTACTGTGCCAGCCTCTACAGAGGGTACTGTGGCAGCCTCTACAGAGGGTACTGTGGCAGCCTCTACAGAGGGCACTGTGGCAGCCTCTACAGAGGGCACTGTGGCAGCTTCTACAGAGGGCACTGTGGCAGCTTCTACAGAGGGCACTGTGGCAGCCTCTACAGAGGGCACTGTGGCAGCCTCTACAGAGGGTACTGTGGCAGCCTCTACAGAGGGTACTGTGGCAGCCTCTACAGAGGGTACTGTGGCAGCCTCTACAGAGGGTACTGTGGCAGCCTCTACAGAGGGTACTGTGGCAGCCTCTACAGAGGGCACTGTGGCAGCTTCTACAGAGGGCACTGTGGCAGCTTCTACAGAGGGCACTGTGGCAGCCTCTACAGAGGGCACTGTGGCAGCCTCTACAGAGGGCACTGTGGCGTTATCTACAAGTGGGTGTGTGGCAGTATCTGAAGAGGACACTGGCATTATCTAGGGATGTGTTGCATTATCTACAGAGGGCACTGTGGCCTTATCTACAGAGGGCACTGTGGCCTTATCTACAGAGGGCACTGTGGCCTTATCTACAGAGGGCACTGTGGCCTTATCTACAGAGGGCACTGTGGCCTTATCTACAGAGGGCACTGCGGCCTTATCTACAGAGGGCACTGCGGCCTTATCTACAGAGGGCACTGCGGCCTTATCTACAAAGGGCACTGCGGCCTTATCTACAGAGGGCACTGCGGCCTTATCTACAGAGGGCACTGCGGCCTTATCTACAGAGGGCAGCTGCGGCCTTATCTACAGAGGGCACTGCGGCCTTATCTACAGAGGGCACTGTGGCATTATCTACAGAGGGCACTGTGGCCTTATCTACAGAGGGCACTGCGGCCTTATCTACAGAGGGCACTGCGGCAGCCTCTACCGAGGGTACTGCGGCAGCATCCACAGAGGGCACTGCGGCACTATCTAAAAAGGGGCTGCCCAATCTTGACATGTGTTCTAATTGAGCCGCCGGACTGCATTTAGCGACACTTAAACTGGAAAGCTGGATTGTTGAAATAAGCACGTGGAGAAATATCTCAAATTTTAAACCTAGCGCTATTATTATAGTAATGTAGTATTATTATTCTAGTAATATAGTGTTATAGTAGTTCAAATAACTAATTGATTAACAATAATTTTGTATTGTATCAAATTTGAAAGTAATGCGGCCCGTCAACTTCCCATTTTTTCTATATGCGGCCCACTTACCCGGCCGAGTTTGAGAACCCTGATGTAAAGGATAATCCTATAAGGTCTTAAAGTAGGCGAAAAACCTCCTGCACACAAAACTCCAAATGTGGGACAGGACCACCACATATGCAGAGTGGAGCCAAGGGATCCACAGCCCCTCCAGCAGCTATTAGAACTGCCTGTAGACATATGAACAAATCTGGACGGAGTCAGGTACCATCTAAGATGAATTTTACGGGTGAGTTCTATATGATTAACACATTTAGATTGTCGAACCATCCAACTAGAGGCCTTCAACCATTGTTCCGTAGAAAATGTAGCTCCCATCTCTCGTTCCCATCTCAGCATTTGAGCAGACTTTCCCGAGTTCTGCCTAATCAAGAGAAGATCATAACTACAAGACAGACCCTTACTGTGTCCTTGCCATTTAAACAAACATTTATGAAAGGAGGAAAGATTAGTAGGTTTAGTAGGGACAGAAATTGATTGAAGCAGATCTCTTATCTGGAGATACTGGTAGAACATGTATCGAGACAAGCCATATTCCAGTACTAACTGCTCAAAAGACCGCAGGTGCCCTCCTTCATACAGGTTCGAAAGGGCTGTTTTGCCCAACGTCTCCCAGGTCAACAAAGCTACATGTGGCACTATGGACTGAAAATCCTGCAACGGTATATGTTCAGTGATTTGCGCAGGCCTTTAATTTCCAACACTTCAATGAATCAGAGGTGGTTAGCAAGGTCACTATAGGCAATCCCGCCCCCACATAAGTCGCAACCATCAGAGTGCGTAAAGAAGAGCGAGGAATCATATCATTTTCTAACTGGGACCAAAGAGACGAAGCTGGGGAGTTCCATAACAAACCCAACTGATCCATGATAGTAGCAGCTACGTTGTAGGCAGACACATCTGGGACTCCCATACCCCCCTCCCTAACCTTGCGAAACAATAAGTTTTTAGCTACTCTCGCACTTTTATTGTTCCAGATGAACTTGAGAAATAAGTTCTGGATTTGTGACGAGATAGAAGTAGGTTTCAACAGTGGAATAGTCCTGCAGAAGTATAAGTATTTGGGAAGCAATAACATTTTAACTAAATTGATTCTAGCAATCCAGGACAGTTGGAACGCACTCAATCTCTCACATTCTGATCTCATATCTGCAACGAGCTCTGAGTAATTTTCCTGTAAAATGAGAGACAACGAAGAATACAGTTTTATCCCTAAGTATACCAACCCTGACTCCGCCCACTCCATATGAAAAGTAGACAAATTGCGTTTCAATTGAGGATCTATATGCATTGGTAACATCATGGATTTAGAAACGTTTAACTTATAATAAGATACCTCCGAAAACCTAGAAATGATACGAAGTAATTCTGTCAAAGATGAAAGGGGAGAAGTGCAGGTCACGATGACATTGTCCGCATATAGTCCTATTTTGTGTTCCGTCCCACCCACCCGGATACCTGAAGTATTATCAGAGCTACGAATAATTTCCGCAAATGGTTCCATACATAAGGTAAATATCAATGGGGATAAAGGACAACCCTGTCTAGTCCCATTAGTAATAGTAATAGATCTAGATAGAAGACCGGAGGACAGAACCCTAGCCGTCGGCGAGAAATAAAGTGAAAGTATGGCCGTCTTTATAAAGGAATGGAACCCAAATTTTTCCAAAGTACCCTCCAGATATTGCCAGTTAACTCTGTCAAAAGCCTTTTTGGCATCTAGGGTAATGAAAAGGTAGGCATTCGTAGAATCTCCGGCTATCTGGATGAGATCCAACATTCTACGCGTACCGTCACTCGCTTGATGACCTTTGACGAACCTAACTTGGTCTAGTGCTATCAGGAAGGGCAAGCAGTCGTTCAACCTATTCGCTAATAGTTTAGCATAACATTTTATATCGCAATTTAATAGGGATATCGGGCAAAAATTGGCTGGGGAATCTGGGGTTTTACCTAGCTTAGGAAGCGTAACTATGGTGGCCTGTAACATTTCTGGAGGGGGGCAAGCGAAGACGCAACACCCATAAACGTAGACTGCATATATGGAACCAGCGAGTCTACGAAAGTTCTGTAATACTCATTTGGCAGACCATCCGGCCCGGGGGATTTATTTTGTTTAGATCGAAGAATTGCCAATTTGATTTCCTCAACCGTAAGAGGGGCATTTAATTGACTAATTTGGGACTCAGATAAGACTGGAAGTTGCACTTGCTCCAAAAAAGTGTTCACCGCAGATTTGGACACTTCAGGAAGCTGTTTATCCTTGTTAAGAGTATACAGGGAGCTATAATATGTCCCAAATGTATCAGTGATCTCCTGAGGATCATACACCTTCGCCCCCTCTGCTGTGTGTAACCAGGAAATTTTGGACTTCGCCACATGTTGTTTTACTCTTTTTGCCAATATTTTACTAGGCCTATCTCCTTGGACGTAAAAGTTCCATTTTAGTTTTTTCAAAGTCTTCTCATATAAGAAGAGCTGGTGGGTGCGCAATTTATCCCCAAAGTTCCTTAAAGAGGCTATGTCACCACATTATATGTGCAGATGTAAAGTGTATATGTAAGCTGTAAAGTAGATTACAGCAGTGTTTTTTATTTTGAAAAACGATCATTTGTGACAGAATTATGACCTATATTAGTTTTATGCTAATGAGTTTCTCAATGGACAACTGGGCGTGTTTTACTTTTTGATCAAGTGGGCGTTGTGCAGAGAAGTGTATGACGCTGACCAATCAGTGACCAATCAGTGACCAATCAGCGTCATACACTTCTCTCCATTCATTTACACAGCACATAGCGATATAGCTATATCGCTATGTGCAGCCACATAAACACACTATAACATTACTGCAGTGTCCTGACAATGAATAGACATTACCTCCAGCCAGGACGGGATGTGTATTCAGAATCCTGACCACTTCTCTGTGACTTACAGCATAGCAGGCGTAGTCTCGCGAGATTACGCTGTAAACTGTCATTTACAGCGAGATCTCGCTGTGCTGTGCTGTAAATCACAGAGAAGTGCAGAGAAGTGGTCAGGATTTTGAATACACGTCACGTCCTGGCTGGAGGCAATGTATATTCATTGTCAGGACACTGCAGTAACATTATAGTGTTTTTATGTGGCTGCACATAGTGATCTAGCTATACCGCTATGTTCAGTGTAAATGAATGGAGATAAGTGTATGACGCTAATTGGTCACTGATTGGTCAGCGTCATACACTCCTCTGTACGATACCCACTTGGCCAAAAAGTAAAACACACCCAGTTGTCCATTGAGAAACTCATTAGCATAAAGCTAATATAGGTCATAACTCCATCAAAAATGATAGTTTTTCTAAATAAAAAACACTGCTGTAATCTACATTGCAGCGCCGATCACATCATGTACAATATAGGCCACTTATAATGTGGTGACAGAGCCTCTTTAAGTCTTTTCTCAAGGAAGATGAAGGAGTAATCTTTAATTGCGACTCCAAGGACCTTATATTACCAATAAGAAATTCAAATTCTTTGTTTCTATCCTCTTTTGCTCTAGCAGCGGCCTGAATAAACAAACCACTGACAATAGCTTTGTGCGTACACCAGAGGAGTTCAGGAGAGGAGGCCGTAGGACCATTAAGCGAAAAAAATTCCGTCAGAGCCCGTCCTATAGAGGCTTGGAGTGCTGGGGAATTTAGAAGGAACGTATTCAGCCTCCAAGAGGAATTACGAGGGGCAATGTATTGATCAGATAGCTTAAGTGTAATTGGTGCATGATCCGACCAAGTTATCAAACCAATTGTAGAGGACACCAAATTTAGTAACACCTCCCTATCCACCAAAAAAAGTCAATCCTAGAGTACATCTTATGCGGGGAAGAAAGTAACGTGTAATCCTTTTCAGAGGCATGTTGGTATCGCCAAACGTCATGCAACTCTTCCTCCAACACCCAGGAAGTCAAGTCATGAGACAATCTGTTACTCCCTGCAGAACGGTCCATATCCTTATTCACCACTATATTAAAGTCTCCACACAATATTAAACCCCCTTTATGATCAGATTTAGCTTTTGACAGTACTTTTTTTAATGAAGGGATGTTGTCTGACATTAGGGGCATATAGAGAAACCAACGTGCAGGAGAGGTTATCAATTTCACAGACTAAAATTATCAATCTACCCTGTGGGCCAGAAAAAAAACGGAAATACATTTAAAAGCAAGCGACTCCTTCACAGCAATAATTACCACTGCCTTTTTTTCACTTTTAGAGGCATAGTAAACATGAGTAAACTTCTTATGTTTGAATAGATGACAATCCCAAGAAGATAAATGTTACTCTTGAACACATACTATATCACCCTTACACTTGAAAGCTTCTTTCCAATGCAAAGATCTCTTGAAGGGAGAGTTCGAGCCATGAGCATTGACAGAAAGTATTGTGAGACCCATTTCGACATACGAAAAAAATATTTAAGATTATGGCACAGCAAAATATAAAACAAAACAAAAACAAAACAAAAAAACATCCAATACCGATATGCTATATAGCATATTTACCAGTCAGGAACTTCCCTCTTTCAGGGAAAAGAAAGTAGAGGCAAAAGTTCAGCCCAAGAACTGTAGAAAGGAGGAGTAGCGTCCATGTGATAACTCAGAAAGCCTTGATGGACAATTCGTACCGTAGAAGCCCCATCTTTCAGTCAGGGAGTCTCCGTTTAGGCCTACTCCTCGTGTCTGACCACAACGGCGAAACCAACTCCGGTCTAGAGGGATTCCTATGATGAGAACTCGAAGGAGGAGATGTTAGGAGACCCCAAGAATGTAGAAGCTCTTTCGCGGAGTCCGGCGAGAGGCAAACATGTTGACTACCATTCTTTGTGATTATGAGCTTTACTGGAAAGCCTCCCTTGTACAAAATGCCTTTATCCCTTAGAATTCTCCTCAACACTGCAAATTCCTTACATCGTAGCATAACAGATCCGGATATAAAGCAATGTCCTTAAAGCGGTCTGTTAAGGGGAAGCTTTCAATCCTCGAAGAAATTCATCTTTTACATGAAAGAAATGAATGCGAGCAATCGTGTCTCTCGGAATATGTCCGGCAATGTGTTTCGGCTTAGGAATTCGGTGAATCCTATCAATGGTGAGGTCCAGAGCCGATTTTTGCGGCAGAACAATACTCATGAGGTCTGTAAGATATTGCGCTAGGAGATCAAGCGTGACCGACTCAGGTATATCTTTAATTCGGACATTATTTCGTCTGGATCTATCCTCTAGGTTCAAAACTTTAGTACACAGTCTCAGGACCTCTTCAATGAGCGAGTTGTGTGACTTCACAAATTCTTCTAACTTATGTTCCACGTGATCGGTCCGTGAGGCAATAGCTTGTATGACCAACCGTAAATCCCTGATAACTTGATGCAAATCCGATTAAATCAAATCTCTCAATGAATTTAAAAGTCTCTTGATCATATGCAGGCTGAGATTCCATGTCATCCTGCACGTCATTTTCCACAAACACAGCCCCAGAAGATGGAGAAGGCGAGGATGGAGGAAGGGAGATACGGTGGTTTACCACCGATTGCTGAGATGAAGAAGTAGGAAAAAACTCTGTAAGCTTAGCCGGCTTGGACTTTTTGGACGATAACATGGTACTTTGGACCCATTAAGACAAGGGGGAATTCACTGCTTGACAATATGACAGAAAGTTATTAATGTCTTCTTCAAGAAAGACTAGTGAAATTCAAGTACATTGAATATAGCTGTTCCTTTCCACTCCTAATCCCACCAGCAAGGATTTGATCAGAAGCAGGGACTTTGCTTGTCTGTGCTTCTCCTGTGTTGCTAAAAAAAATGCTGCACCATACTGTACAGGGAGTCCGAATTTCAAGATGGCCGCCAGAGGAAGAAGAGTCGCAATGGTGCCAGAAGACCCAGTCAGCTTACCCCATCCAGGGCACCGCACCACAAGAAGCTGCCGGCCGGCACCCACCCCCAGGAGGCACCTGGATCTCACCTCTCTCTCCCTTGGCCAGGGAGCCGCTTTCTGCCGCTAAGGACGTCCCAGAGAAGTAACGACGCCGGGAAGAAGGAAGATGGCCGGCACCATCCCGTCTGCCACGAGGTATGTGCTGTGCACCTCAGATGTTCCGGAGCAGGCCCCCGACCGGAACTCAAAAATCCCGGAGCAGTCCAGAGGTCCAATCCACCGGAGAGGGAGCGGGTACCAGGTATAGTTTAGCCGCTTTTGGCTTTCACACTGGGAGCTCAGCTACTATGTGACTCCATCCATGCATGTCCAGGCCACGCTCCCCCGTGAATATGTAGTTTTTACCGCCTGATGTACGTCATAAAAACAAAACCCACCAAATAAATGGCGTAATCACTATTTTTGTTCCCATTTCACCACACAAATATATTTTTTTCAGCTTCCTAGTACATTATGCAGTACAATAAATGGTGCCATAAAAACTAAAACTTGTCCCGCAAAAAACAAGCCCTAATATGGCTTTATAGATGGAAAAATAAAAAAATTATAGCTTTTGGAAGGTGGGGAGGAAAAAAAAAAGTGAAAAGCCGAAAAATGGCTGAGGAGGGAAGGGTTTAAAGGGGTATTCCACTACCGGACAACTGATGCCCTATCCATCAGATAGGTCATCAGTATATGATCTATGGAGGTCCGACACCTGGACCCTGCACCGATCAGCTGCTCCAGCTGCCTGCGGGCACCGGATGTCATTTCACAGTATGCAAGGTATGGAGCCGGTATCAGTTGGCTCCGTACATTGCATAGCGGCTGTGCTGCTGAACTTCAGCTCTGCTTCTATTCACTTGAAGTACTGCAGCCTGGCTCCCATCTGCTTCCGGCATAGACGTCCCGTGTCCGGAGGCAGCTTGAGCAGCTGACCGGTGCGGGATCCGGTGTCGGACCCCCACAGATCATATACTGATGACCTATCTGGTGGATAGGTCACCAGTTGTCTAGTAGTGGACAACCCCTTTAAGGCTTACCATGTAATACACGGTTGGGTCAGGTCAATCCGGGCTTAGCGGATCCCCATTGTGGCTCATAAAGGGGGACCTTCCTCTATGATGTCCATACGCCCTAATTGGATAGGCTGATGAGACAACCCCTTTAATGGGACTTTCTGATTTTATGTAAATGAAGAGACATGTCCACAGTTACTGCTGATGTATTTAGCTCATAGAGCAATGCCTTAGATGCCGGGTTGTTCAACTTAGCAGAAATGTCTGTTAATGTGTCTCGGCTCAGACTGCAGCTCTGTCCCTCCCCAAACTTTACACTGCAGCTCTGCTTGTTATCTCAAGCCCGCTACTCCACCACTAAGGAGCCAGTATACAGGTAGATGATGTCTATTTCTCCAAGGATAGGCTGGTTATACACTACAAGCAGCTAAGCAACCAGTGAAAAAAAAGAAAATTATCACATTAATACCGCACAAAGAATGGGAATGAGAATCAATGGGGGAAGTGCAGAGTTCCTTATTAAAAGTGAAAAAAAAAAGTAGTATGCAAAAAATCGAATTTGTACAGATGTTATTACTTACTATTACAGGAATTTTCATTTATAATTATTTAATACAAACATACAAAATGGTAAAATAAACAAACATAAAATATTATTAGGAATTTTCCACCAGGCCCCTGGATGGTCACACACGCAGCCATATGTTAACACCCCATGAAGTGAAACCCACATAATATAGATCTAGGTGTCAGGGATCACAAGTAAATTCCAAGCTACATATCCCTTATGGCTTACATTGTTAATCGAAGAATATCAGTAGCCAGTACATGCTAGTGAAAATATTATTTATTTAATGTAACCCAATTGAAAGTAAGTCATACAAAGCAACAAATTCAAAGCATGTCATATCATAATAATAATTATTAGGTATTGTTAAGACTTTGTTCTCTAAAGATGCAAGATGTCCCTTAGTGGAAACAAGTCTAGAGCCTCTCTAGCGATGGATGCAGACAATAAAGCACGCCCTTGTCACCGGAATTAGAGTAAAGCGACGTCCTGACATCCCCAAACTTGCCTGGGCACCTCCGTGTTTTGAGAATTGTCGCTGGAGATAAAGAAGTGAGGTTTGAGGAAAATTTGGATATTGCTTGTTTATGTTTCAAATTAACGTAATTAATAATGTGGCCTTGAAGCACCGTTTTAGATGTAACTTAGAGCAAGGGAACATCATCCAAAAGTACCAGGTTATCGTCCAAAAAAATATACCCAATGAGTGCAGAGATACTCTCTGAAATCATCTGGTTGATATAAATGTGATGGAAATTTGCAAAATGTTGTCCTCATTTGAAGAGTAAGACCCTGTATAGTGAGTGTGACAGGCAGGTGGTCCGACACAGCTATAGAGTGTATCATGCTGGTGACAGCAAATTAATATAAATTTAGTGTAAGGAGGAAGTAGTCTATTAAGAAGGAAGTCGTCTATTCGAGAAAAACTGTCTTGAGCAATTGAATGATCGGTATATTCTCTGGGGTTGGAATTAGTAGTGTGCCACGGATCATAAAGAGACAATGTCTCCATCTGATGCAAAAGATCCTTAGAAGAGGTCGTCACCGACTGTCTGAGGAACGATCTACCATAGGGCATACAGTGGTATTAAAGTCACACCCTCATTATTACATTTTGGTCTTGTCACTTCCATAATAACGCTCCCAGACGAGAAAAAAAATTGTGTTCTGAAGGTTAGGAGCATAAAAGTGTGTAGATGTTCCCCCCCTATGTGAACTTTCAAGAACAAGCATCTCCCACTTTTGTCAACCACTTCCTCCTTGATGGAAAACTGAAACCCCCGCCTAAACACAATCACTACCCCTCTAGATTTTGAAGAATAGTTAGCAGTATAGCAGCTGTATATCCAAGATCTTCGAAGTGCGTTTTTGTTATTTTTCTTCCAGTGTACTTGTAGCGTCCATGGCCGCGGGCCGTCAAGTTGACTCACCTCCCGAACGCCGGCAGCCATGGATCAGTGAGCGCTGGCTCGCATTTCCTTCTTAGGAGACGACAGCGTTCACTTCTGCTCCGGTCCGCTGTTTCTCCCGTAGGGTGCGCGCGCATACTGATGCCCAGTTTTAAAGGGCCAGCGTGCGCACATGTGAACAATCATTATCATCAACTACACATGATTTACTGGACCTGCCCTTCTGATCCTTGCTTGAGCATTGTTAGTGTATCCAATGTCAGTCTTGCAAATGGTCCCTTTGTGTTTTCCCTTTCCAGTGGTTACCCGTGCCTTGTTACCCGTATCCTGTATCCTATGTTGTGTTCTCGTTTTTGAGCCTCTTAGTGTTGGAGTCGTGCCCTACAGCTTCTGCTGTCGTTTGCCACGTTCAGTGTCGTTTGCCACGTCCTGTGTCTTCTGCCACGTCCAGTACCTTCTGCCACGTCCAGTGTAGTCTGCCATGTCTAGTACTGTCTGCCACATCTGGCGCAACCTGCTGCACCTACCTCCATCCGTGCTAAAGCCACAGCCACTGTCTGGACTAGTTCAGGTACCTGTGTACCCATGTGTTACGAGCTGCTATAGACTTTTGTATAGACTGTGACTAGGCCAGCTGCCTCTCCGCTATGGCGCAGCGGCCTAGTGTGTCCACATACCCTGTGATCGTGACAGTACGCTCAGGCCATGGAACCCGCTGGCCAGCCCAAGACTGCAGTCCAGAAGATACAGATGGAGATGCATGACCAACGCACATGCCAGGATCAACTCCTTGAGGCGGTAAATACTATCACGGTCCGTCTGGATCAACTCACTGTTCCTCTTCTGGTTCTTCGACCAGAGGGTGTTGCTGTGCCACTGCCCGTTGCTCCCCCTGTTTGTTACGGATCCACAGTTCCTCTTCCTCTTTCTCCTCGCTGTGATGGTGATCCCAGAGTCTGTAGAGGATTTATTAACCAATGCACGGTTCATTTTAGGCTATGGGCTCATCTCTTCCCCTCTGAGAAGGCCAAAGTGTCGTTTATTATCTCCCTCCTCGCTGGCAATGCCCTCGCTTAGGCAAACCCAAACTTTGAACAACAAGGACCTGTATCCTCGGACCTAGCCTTGTTCCTGCAGTTCTTTCATGCCGTGCTCGAGGAGCCGGGCCGAACATCCTCTGCCACAGAACTAACGGCCCACGACCTTCCTTCTACCTTGGATGACCTCATCCTGTTAGCCACTCAGGTTGACATGAGAATCCGGGAGCGCACTCAAGAGGTTCGACAGGAGAGCCGTGGTAACAGACCAGCACTCTTGGTCCAGATACCACTATTGCATTCCCCTAGTGCGCTACCTGAAGAACCCATGCAAGTAGACAGAGTCCGGTTGTCCGAACAAGAGAAGCAGCGCAGGCGCTCCTCTGGACTATGTATGTATTGTAGACTTAAGGGTCATTTTGTGCGGCAATGCCCACAGAAACCGAGAAACTCCAGCACCTAGGGTTGGTTGGAGAGGCAACTCTAGGTAGGTCGTCAGCAAATGTCAAAACCTCTTCCAAATTATCGATTCCTGTGGCCATCGTTTCCAGAGAGACGTCACATCTCTCCTCTGCCTATCTTGACTCCAAAGATGCTGCTAATTTCATCCAGCAGGATCTAGTGGATTGTTCACATCTACCGACAGTTCTTCTGAAGAGACCACTGGCTGTTGCCTCTGTGAATGGTCTACCATTCCCCGATCCGATTATGTTTATCACGGAGCTATTGAAACTACGAGTCAGGGCTCTTCACTTGGAGCAGATCGCCTTCCTTGTACTACCCAAGGCTATCAATCCTATCCTACTTGGTCTGCCATGGCTTCGCCTAAACGCCCCGGTTCTTGACTGGAGTTCCAGAGAAATTCTTCAATGGGGTCCCAGATGCCTAAGCCATTGCCTGTCACAAGTTCGTCCTATTATGGCCCCTCTGCTTCAGTCACTCTCTGATTTACCATCTCAGTATGCCAGTTTTGCGGATGTCTTCAGCAAGAGGGAGGCTGAGACGCTGCCTCCACATCAGAATTATGACTGCCCTATTGAACTGGTTCCAAATGCTTCTCTTCCCCGTGGACGGGTATATCTTCTCTCCTTGCCAGAGACTTTATCCATGTCAGCCTATATCAAGGAGAATTTGGAGAGAGGTTTTACACTAAAATCTTCCTCCTTGGTCTGGGCTGGGTTCTTCTTCGTTAAGAAGAGAGACGGATCTCTTCGACCCTGCATTGACTACAGTGGTCTCAACCAGATCACGGTCAAGAACAAATACCCGTTGCCACTTATATCCGAGCTGTTTGACCGTATACGAGAAGTCAGAATTTCAAAAAAAATGGGGCTTATAATTTGATGCAAATCCATCAAGCGGACGAGTGGAAGACGGCGTTCAATAACCAAGACAGGCACTATGAATACCTGGTGATGCCCTTCGGACTGTGTAACGCACCTGCAGTCTATCAGGAAATTGTCAGTGATTTTTCCTGAGATCTCCTCAATAGCTGTGTTGTAGTCTATCTCGATGATATTTTGATTTTCTCCCCAGATCTGACGACCCATCGGAGGCATGTCCGTCAGATTCTACTGTGATTAAGCGAGAATCACTTATATGCCAAGTTGGAGAAGTGCATCTTTAAAAAGAAGTCTTTGCCCTTCCTGGGCTACATCATCTCGGATCAAGGTCTCAAGATGGATCCTGAGAAACTAAAGTCTGTACTGGAATGGCCACGTCCTCAAGGCCAGAGGGCCATACAGCGTTTCCTGGGATTCGCCAATTTCTACCTGCAGTTTATTCCAAACTTCTCATCTCTGACGGCTCCCATCTCTACCCTTACCAAGAAGGGTGTGAACACCAGGGTGTAGACTCCAGAGGCAGAGTCCGAATTTATTAGCCTCAAGAAAGCCTTCACTTCAGCCTTGATCCTCCATCATCCAGACATATCTCGGCAGTTTTCATTGGAGGTGGATGCTTCTTCTGTTGGTGCAGGTGCACTTCTGTTCCAGAGGAGCTCCAAAGGAAAGGCAGTTGTATGTGGCTATTACTCGATACTTTTTTCTTCTGCAGAGCGCAATTACTCTATTGGGTATCGGGAGCTACTGGCCATCAAATTGGCTCTGGAGGCGTGGAGACATCTTCTAGAGGGCGCAGCTCACTCCATCTTTATCTACACCAACCACAAGAACCTCACCTATCTCCAGTCCGCTCAACGACTAAATCCCCGTCAAGCAAGGTGGTCGCTGTTCTTCACCCATTTCCAATTCGTGCTCTACTACCTACCGGCTGACAAGAGTGTGAGGGCCGATGCCCTGTCCAGGTCATTTGAGACGGATGACACAGTGGAGTCCCTTCAAAGTATCATAGGCCCATCCTGCATTGTCCCTGTCAATCCTTTGCAGGTTAGAGACATCCCTCCAGGGAAGACTTATGTTCGGTTGGCAGACAGGAGAAGAATTCTCCGCTGGGGACACAGCTCTAAACTGGCTGGGCACGCTGGTGTTCGTAAGAGCCGGGACCTGATTGCTCATCACTTCTGGTGGCCCACGCTACGCAAAGATGTTGTGGACTTTGTCTCTACCTGCTCGGTGTGTGCTTCCAACAAGGTTACTCACTCCAGCCCTGCTGGCCTGCTCCAACCTCTGCCTGTACCCAATGCCCCCTGGCAGCACATTGCAATGGACTTTGTCACAGACCTTCCTCCCTCAGCAGGATGCAACACTGTCTGAGTGGTGGTGGACCAGTTCTCGAAGATGGCACATTTCATCCCAGTGACCAGCCTACCTTCTGCTCCCCGACTGGCGAGTCTCTTCAGTCAACACATCTTCCGCTTGCATGGCTTTCCCCTTCACATTGTGTCCGATCGGGGGGTTCAATTTACCTCAAAATTCTGGAGAGCCCTCTGTAAACTCCTGGATGTGAGATTGGACTTTTCCTCAGCCTATCACCCCCAGTCCAATGGGCAAGTCGAAAGGATCAACCAGATCATGGAGAATTATCTCCGCCACCTCATCTCCTTGCAGCATGATAACTGGGTACAGCTTTTCCATGGGCCGAGTTCTCGTATAACAACCACACAAGTGAGTCCACCACTTCCACTCCGTTTTACATTGTGTACAGTTAACATCTTAGAGTCCCTCTTCCTGTGTCGACTACATCTCAAGTACCCGCTGCTGACTCTGTATTTGGGCACTTTCTGCAAATCTGGCAACAGACCCGGTTCTCTATTTTGCTGGCAATCGATCGCATGAAGCCAAAAGCGGATACAAAGAGAAGAGAGCCGCCTCAGTATCTTCCAGCTACCAAAGTCTGGCTGTCCTCATGGAACATTCATTTGAAGGTGCCCTCATACAAGTTTACTCCCAGGTTCCTCGGTCCAGTGGCGTAGCTATAGGGGTCGCAGCGGTTGCAATTGCGACCGGGCCCCGAAGCCAGGGGGCTCAAGGCCCCCCCGCACCACATCAATAAAAAGTTACTATAGTAACTGGGGTCGCCGGCCCCTGTTACTATAGTAACTGACAGTACTTACCTTCCTGCTTCCGGAGTGCAGCGGAGGTCCTGACATCACTGCGCTGTGCGCAACGCATGACGTCACAACGCTATGCGCCGCTCACAACATTGTGACCCTGTATAGAGTCAGGACAGGACCTCCGCTGTGGCTGAAGAGGAGGGTATGATTAATATCCCTGTCTGCTGAAGCTGATTGGCGGGGTCCAATTCCTGGGACCCTGCCAATGAGCTGTTTTGAAGGGGCCTCAGCACTCATACGAGAGCTGCTTCCAATTCATTCCGGTCACTTGCTCACACTGTGAATCAGTGTCAGCGACTCACAGTGTGAGTAATTGAGGGAAATTAAGGTGATGCAGCTCTCGTACGAGTGCTGCGCCCCCCTCAAAACAGCTGATTGGTGGGGTCCCGGGAGTCGGACCCCGACCTATCAGCTATTGATGGCCTATCCGGAGGATAGGCCATCAATGTTATGGACTGGACAACAACTTTAAGCCTATGATGTAGCAGGCTTAGAGGGCCCATGAGACAGGATCACAGATTGTGTGATGCTGTCTGCTGGCCCTGTATCTAAGACAATCACATGGTATGTGTGATCCTGTCTGATGGGCCCTGTATATAAGCCTACCACACGGTAGGTTTAGATACAGGGCCCCAGCACACAGTAGGCTTCTACTGTATAAGATTACTGTCTGCTGGGGCCTTGTATCTAAGCATCTTACCATAACCACATGATAAGCTTAAATACAGGGCCCACGTATGATACTGTCTGTTGGACCCTGTATCTAAGCCTACCACATACTTATACTGTATAAGATTACTGTTTGCTGGACCCTGTATCTAAGCCTACCTTGTGCTAGCCTACTGCTGCTTTATTGTATCTGGCTGGTTATGAAAAATGAGGCGGACCCCACGTCATTTAAAAAAAAATAAAAAATGGAAAGAACGATGTGGGGTCCCCCCCAAATTTCATAACCAGCCAGATACAACACAGCCTTGCATTACCAAGGTGGGAAGGGCCATTGTTTTGAGCCTTATGCAGCCTAATAATACCAGCCTGCGGCCGCCCCAGTGCCCGACCATCACTACAGATGGTCGGGTACTGGTTCGTACCCGGCTCTTCCCAGTACCCCTGGTGGCGGTGGGTACCGGGGTAGTAATGGGCGTTAGTGTTAGCCTTTGCACCTGCTAACATTAAGCACCGCCTTAGTAATGGAGGTTGTCAATCAGCCAGCGGCCATTACTGAGGCGGTAATAATAACGTTTAAAAAAATACAAGGACATAGAAGAAATATTTAATTGAAATTAAAAAAAAACACACAACTCACATAAACCATTTTATTGAGAATAAAAAAAACGCTGTCATTGAAGTAGTCCTCGAATCCGACGCAGTCCAACGACCAAACCTGTAAAATAACACAAACGCACAAAAATAATTATTAGCACATAAAAAAGTAAAAACACTTATATTCTATATTCTTATATTCTTACCTATTCTTACCTTTCCTGGGTCCAGCGCTGGAGCCGCAATGTCAGCGAGCTGGGCCCTATATCTAATCCAAGCATGTGTGAAACAGTCTGCTTAGCCACTGTATCTAATCCTATCCATAGTTTATAGAATCGTAGTGCTAAAGAAATGCTGTCTCCTATACACACATACTGTATACACACAGACACATATACACACATATTAACACACACACACATTTTTTTGGGATGGACACATATGTATTGGGGCTATTTCCCCTGACATTTTAAGTCCTTAATGTCGCCCCTGGCTGCTAGTGCCGCATTGTTGGGTCACTGAGCAGACCCAGCGATGCAGCTGAAAGCTACGGGCCGTCGGCCATGAGAAGTTTGCAGGGGAGGCCCAATAACAATGTTTGCATCGGGGCCCATGAGCTTTTAGCTACGCCCCTGCCTCGGTCCTTTTGAGATTTTGCAACAGTTAAACCCTGTCTCCTATATGCTGTGGTTGCCTCCTACACTCAGAATCCCCAACTCCTTTCATGTGTCCCTCCTGAAACCAGTGGTCCTGAACCATAACAGTAAGACTTCTAGTTCCACAGTTGCTCCCAGCGGTTCTTCTGATATATTCGAGGTGAGGGAGATCCTGGACTGCAAAAGGGTAGGAGGAAGGACTTTCTATTTGGTGGACTGGAGAGGGTTTGGTCCTGAGGAGAGGTCCTGGGAGCCGGAAGAGAACTTCAGTGCCCCTGCTCTCATTAGGAGATTTCTCTCTCGCTCTAGCCCCAAGAAGAGGGGGCATAAGAGGGGGGATACTGTAGCGTCCATGGCCGCGGGCCGTTGGGTTTACTCACCTCCCGACGTTGGCAGCCATGGATCAGTGAGTGCCGGCTAGCATCTCCTTCCTGGGAGACCCCAACGCTCACTTCCGCTCCAGTCTGCTGTGTCCCGTAGGGTGCACGCGCACACTCGTGAGCGATCTTAAAGGGCCAGCGCGCGCACATGTGAGCAATCATCATCATCAACTGCACATGATTTCCTGGGCTATTAGAAGGGCCCTGCCCTTCTGATCCTTGCCTGAGTGTTCTTAGTGTATCCCATGTCAGTCTTGCAAATGGTCCCTTAGTGTTTTCCCATTCCAGTTGTTACGCGTGCCCTGTTTTACCTGTATCCTGTATCCCATGCTGTGTTGCCGTTTCTGAGCCTCTTAGTGTTGGAGTTGTGCTGCTCCTGCTGTCGTTTGCCACGTCCAGTGTCGTTTGCCATGTCCAGTGTCTTCTGCCACGTCCAGTGTTGTCTGCCACATCTACTACTGCTTGCCACGTCTGGCGCAACCTGCTGCACCTACCTCCATCTGAGCTAAAGCCACTGTCTGGACTAGTTAAGGTACCCACGTGTTACGAACTGCTACGGCAGAGTGGCCTAGTGGGTCCACATGCCCTGTGATTGTGACAGTGCTTCTTGAAGAAATATCATGTCTGGTTTAAAGCATCTAAGTTGTGTAATCACTTTTTTGCATTTTATAGGTGTATTAAGGCCCGCCACGAAGACATCACCTTAAATGTGGAGTAGTGTTCTGTCGTGTTATCTACTGGTGTCAGCATCTACCCTGATCATTTGGAAGTATATTTGTTGATAACATCATCTGTGGTGCTGCCTTTAGTTGTCCGAGTAAGCGACGGAGAGCAGGCAACATGCCTAGTGCTGTAACTGTGAGGGGTCCGCAAGCCATGAAGTAGACGATATAAAAAAGTGCGAGAGAGGGAAACATGAGTATTAGCATATTTAACAAGAACCATGTAACCATCTAATATGGTCTAAACAACAGTGGCCTCATCAATGTGTAACCAAAGCAATTAAAGCAAGAGGAGAAAAACATTTCTATCTTGTCCTCCTGTTGGGTGAGGAAAATTCTCGGACAAAGTCATCCTCCCTGAAGGTGGTCATCTTGGGGGGGGGGGTCGTCATTCCTAATGTGGAAATGTATTTGTGCTGTAGAAGGGTCATGAAACAGAAACCGCCTGCCTAGAATCTGTACCCTCAGTTTGGCCGGATACAATAGCTGAAACCATATGTCATTGTCATGGAGATATCGATAGATTGGGATGGAAGCCTTTCTTTTTTGTGCTACTACCAGGAGCGGATTGGGTATGTACTTTACCGGGAATTTTCCCGGTGGGCCGGCCGCTCCACTGCTCAGGGGCCACTCTCCTTTACAGTCCTGCATACATCTGTGTATGTGGGCAATGAACTGTGATATAAAGAAATCCCCACATACACAGCTGTATGCAGGAGCCTCCGTCCAATGTCTGCTTGTTACTGTGATTGTAGGAGCTTCAGAGAGAACATCACGTATCTGATCGCCAATCAGTACAACTTCAAGACTCCGGACAAGGGAGAGAAGAAATCATGAGAAATTTAACTGATAAATGAAGTGTGTGTGTATGCGTGTATATATATGTGTGTATATATGTATGTGTATATATATGAGTGTTGTGTGTGTTACACAGGGGCATAGCTGGGAGGGAACTTCAGGGGCTTTCAGAGACTAGGCCGCCTGCAAACAGTGGGGACAGGCAGAAGGTTAGTCCAAAAGATCTAATGTTTTTTAGTGCACCCTTAAGGCCCTATTTTTTTTTTACGGCCATCACATGGCTGCATTAAAATCTGATGGGGCTATTCACATGGCCTGAAGTAAAAAAAATAATAAAGCAGCACAGCTACAGCGGTGGGTGCAAAACTCCCGGGTTGAGGCTAAGAACCCTTGTAGACACAAAAATTCAAATAAAGAGACAAAACTCCAAGCAAATAGGTGGAAAGGGTGATGTGTTTTAATCACCCCACAGGCAGGCTACGTTTCGATACATCTCAATGGGAACTCTGTCAAGCAATGACTAACATTTAAGGTGGGGTTTATATAACCCAATAAAGTGATGTAATTAGTGAATTAGCATAAGCTAAGGATAGAAAACAGGTGATACAGTTATGGTGATCATAACTTTAGTATAATATATCAAGTGCATGGAGGGCATCTACGCAGAGAGCCCTTTAATAAATAATATCATGTACATTGGTGATGTGTACAAAAAACATAATGGGAACAGCAGTGGAGGGAAGACAGTACTCACCGCTGGACGACATTGTAAGTAGGAGACTCGCTACATCAGCGTCCCCACGTCACTACTGCGAATGCACGCACGTGACACATAAGGGGAGGAGACAGGCGCTGAGAGTACAGGCGTACTGCGCATGCGCACCGTTCACATAATGATTCAGTATGGCAAGGTGAAATAAGAGAAGAAAAACGCCAAAGAACAGCCAATAACAGGACCAGGTAAGTAAAGAAAGTATAATAAATGATGATAATAATACATAATAAAATATATAGATGAATAGATGAAAAAATGGTACTTAATTTGCAATACGAGACAATAGCGACATCTAGTGGTGGAGATGGAGAATGAGCATTACAAGTACATCTAAACACTTCATTCTTGTGAAAAAAGCATGTGGGGGAAACCAGAAGTAAGCCAAAGAGCTTATTAAGAACCAAAGTCCAATGTCTCAAGACAAAACCCGTCACAGGGATCCCACGTGATGGAGTCCTCTCCTTGGGCTACAAAGGAACAAGGGATGGTTCGCCCGTGTGTGCACAAGCGAGCATTACATCGCCCAGTGTCTGGACTATAGAAGGATGGTTATGCCAATGTTGTGGAGGCACTTCTAATACGATAAACACAGGATCCACCATTCATAATAGACTGACCCTTCCTGTTCTGTAGAGATCATTTCTCATCACATCATCATCACAAGCAGGATTACACTGACAGGTAACACCTATATATACAACCTATCCACAGGGCATACTAATACACCCTTCTACAATGTAAATCCCTCAGGTAACATGACTGTACTATATATAATATCAAAAAGAGAGACCGCTGAGTCTATAAGTCAAATACAAAATATAATTTTTTTATTTCATCAATTCTAAAAAATCGTTACATACACAAAACATTTAAAAAAATGAATCTCCACAGATGGGAAAGGGATCGCCAAACAAGAGAGAGTAATGCATAAATATTCACTATCAGTATGCAGCAGAACGCATGTTACAAAGAACACAATAAAGAAATGCGTAGTGCAGAATAAACATCAGACATTTGTGCATCCTATTGGGAAGATATTCTCCAGAGCTATCAATAGTCCCCCAAAGGGATCCAGTATAAAACTATATAGTATACCACTACTCTAATAAGTTCCGTGTTCTTAGTATAAAATGCAAAGTGCAAATGATTCAGAGGAAATCTACGATAGAGAGTGACATACTAACCCATGCTGCTAGATCTCTAGATTGGACCCCTGCCTTTATCGTGAGGACCAGTGGCGGATTAAGAAGACCATGGGCCCTGGGCTGTTACCCAAACTTGGGCCCCCCTTCTCCACCACCACCCTGCCGCGCCGTAACTATTGCTAACACTACCTAAACACTAGTACACAAAGTAGGCACATTATGCACAAAGTACACACAGTACGCACATTATGCACAAAGTACGCACATTATGCACAAAGTACGCACATTATGCACAAAGTACACACAGTACACAAAGTAGGCACATTATGCACAAAGTACGCACATTATGCACATTATGCACAAAGTACGCACAGTACACAAAGTACCACATTATGCACAAAGTACACAAAGTAGGCACATTATGCACAAAGTACGCACAGTACACAAAGTACCACATTATGCACAAAGTACGCAAATTATGCACAAAGTACGCACATTATGCACAAAGTACACAAAGTACGCACATTATGCACAAAGTACGCACATTATGCACAAAGTACGCACATTATGCACAAAGTACGCACATTATGCACAAAGTACGCACATTATGCACAAAGTAGGCACATTATGCACAAAGTATGCACAGTACACAAAGTACCACATTATGCACAAAGTACGCACATTATGCACAAAGTACGCACATTATGCACAAAGTACGCACAAAGTACGCACATTATGCACAAAGTACGCACAAAGTACGCACATTATGCACAAAGTACGCACAGTACAAAGTACGCACATTATGCACAAAGTACGCACAGTACACAAAGTACACACATTATGCACAAAGTACACAAAGTAGGCACATTATACACAAAGTATGCATAGTACACAAAGTACACACGAGTATGCACATTATACACTAAGTATGCACATTATACACAAAGTACACCTTGTAAACACATGAATATGGACATTAAACATACATGAATATGGACATTAAACATACATGAATATGGACATTAAACATACATGAATATGGACATTAAACATACATGAATATGGACATTAAACACACATGAATATGGATATTAAACACACATGAATATGGATATTAAACACACATGAATATGGATATTAAACACACATGCACTTACCTTTTATGTCTTCACTGCAGCTCTTCTCCTGCTCACAGCACAGAGCCCGCCGACAGTCTCCCCTCCCCCATGTCCCGACAGCTAGCAGCAGAGAAGTTTAGAGCAGGGAAGGGGGGCTGGAGGGGGAGCTTCTAAAGCAGCACAGACCACGGCTGCTAAGTAGAAGCAAAGCTCCCCTCGCCTGACAGGTGCGGTCCTGGCACCGGGGCTCCCTCCGGTGCTAGCGACGCCACTGGGCATGAGGGGGTTCGGGCGGTCATAGGCTCCTTGGGCCCCCTGGCAGTCTTGGGCCCCGGGCGACCGCCCGAAACGCCCTAATGATAATCCGCCACTGGTGAGGACCCCCAGACGAAGGCAAAAGCCGAAACGCGCGTCAGGGCAGGGAGCCAATCTAGCAGTATGGGTTAATGTCACTCTCTATCTCAGTTTTCCACTGAATCATTTCCTAAGAACACGGAACATATTAGATTAGTGGTATACTATAACGTTTTATACTGAAAGTATTACCCGAGAAACGCATCTCAATATCTATTGCCCGGATTCTGCCGTTTTTAGAAATATCCCACATGTGCAGTAATGGACTGAAGCACTGGCCTCAGAAGCAAAGGATCACATAGAGGATTTTTGGGCGGCTTCTTATATTAGAATATATTTTAGGCACCATGTCAGGTTTGAAGAGGACTTGTGGTGTCAAAACAGTGAAAACCCCCTAAAAGTGACACCAGTTTTGAAACTACACCCCTCAGGAAATTTATCTAGGGGTATAGTTAGCTAGCATTTTTAGCCCACAGGTTTTTTGCTAAATTTATTCATATTAGTCTGTGAAAATGAAAATCTGCCCAATGTGTTGTGTCAAGCTTGTACCACTGGAGACACACATCCCATAAATTGTTAACCCCTTCCCGCTCAGGTCAGTACTATTACGTCCTGCTGAGCGCATCGTTCGCGCTCAGCTCAGTAATAGTACTGACCTGAGTTAACACGGCGCCATCTTTCCCCGGCGCGTGTTTGAGCTGTGATACCTGCTGTTTCCGACAGCAGGCTATAACAGCTTAGTGTGCAGGGACCGATCGCGGTGGTCCCCGCCGATTAACCCCTTAGAAGCCGCGTTCAATAGCGATCGCGGCTTCTTAGGGGTTAAGCTGCTATCGCCGGCCTGCTACACGATAGCAGGCCACGATGGCTACTATGGCAACCAGAATCCTAACAATGGACTCTGGCTACGCCATCGACGGAAGCCTAGTAGGTCCTGACAAAGTCAGGATCCACTATGCTTGCTGTCAGCGAACAGCTGACAGTTCTAATACACTGCACTACGCATGTAGTGCAGTGTATTAGAATAGCGATCAGAGCCTCCTGCCCTCATGTCCCCTAGTGGGACAAAGTAAAAAAAAGTGTAAAAAAGTAAAAAAAAGTTGTGTAAAAATAAGAAAATAAAAGTTTTAAAAGTGATAAAAGTAAAAATCCCCCTATTTCCCTGATCAGTCCTTTATTATTAATAAAAATATATAAATAAACAAATAAACTATACATAATTGGTATCGCCGCGTCCGTAACGGCCTGAACTACAAAACAATGTCGTTATTTATCCCGCGCGGTGAATGCCGTAAAAGAAAATAATAATAAACCGTACCACAATCACAATTGTTTGGTCACTTCATCTCCCAAAAAATGGAATAAAAAGAGATCAAAAAGTCGCATCTACCTAAAAATGGTACTGATCGAAACTACAGTTCGTTACGCAAAAAATAAGTCCTCGCACGACTTTCCTGATGGAAAAATTAAACAGTTATGGCTCTTAGAATAAGGTAACACAAAAAAGAAATTATACTTTACAAAATTTATTTTATTGTGCAAACGCCATAAGACATAAAAAAAAACTATAAACATCTGGTATCGCCGTAATCGTATCGCCCCGCAGAATAAAGTGAATATGTCATTTATAGCGCATGGTAAACGCTGTAAAAAAAATAGAATAAAAAACAATAGTAAAATTCCTGTTTTTTAGTCACCACGCCATCTAAAAATAGAATAAAAACTGATCAAAAAGTCGCATTCACCCCAAGAAAACTACAATGGATTCCTCAATGTCTCTAGTTTCCAAAAAGGGGTCACTTTTGGGGGGTTTCCACTGTTTTAGCACCACAAGACCTCTTCAAACTGGACATGGTGCCTAATAAATTAAATTAAATTAATTAAATGTCACCTCTACTTTGCTCTAAATTCCTGTGAAACACCTAAAGGGTTAATAAACTTTCTAAATGCTGTTGTGAATACTTTGAGGGGTCTAGTTTCTGAAATGGGGTGTTTGATAAGGGTATCTAATATATGGGCCCCTCAAAGCAACTTCAGAACTGAGCTGGAAACTAAAAAATAAAATAAAAATGAGGCAATACTTCGCTTCTTACATTATACTGATAATGAGCCGTGCCCACCCCGAAATGACCCCAGTTTTGACCGTTTGTATAAACGGAGACCCCTATTAGACCGTTTCAGTGCCCGGTTTTCCCAAGCATACAGCCCCGAGAAGTGTATTTCTATTGATGAGTCCTTGGTACATTTTAAAGGGAGGGTTCAATTCCACTAGTACCTGCCGGGTAAGAGGGCAAGGTATGGTGTGAAGATGTGTAAGCTGTGCGAGAGTGCATCAGGGTATACCTACAAATGTAGGATATATGAAGGAAAGGACAGCAGTATTCAGCCCCCAGAATGCCCCCCCTTACTGGGAGTTAAAACAAAAATTGTGTGGGATTTGGTGCACCCACTGCTGGACCGGGGTTACCACCTCTATCTGGATTGTTTTTATACCAGCGTCCCATTCTTCAACTGCCTCGCTTCCAGAAATACTGCGGCATGCGGCACTGCTAGAAGAAATCTGAGAGGCCTCCCTAAGACTCTGCAGGGCAAACAAGAAGGGGTGAGCGCAGGGCACATTCTAGCAGCAACATATTGTGTGTCAAGTACAAGACAAGAGACATGCCACACCAGTACCCATGTACCTGTACGAGGTACCAGTACAGAGACCCCCAAACCAGACTGCATCCTGGACTACAATAGGTACATGGGAGGGGTGGACTTGTCAGATCAAGTCCTGAAGCCCTACAGTACTTCTGGGAGCGGGCCCACACGCATCGTACCAGGGCAACAATTTTTAGGAGAAGTTCCCCAAACTGGCAAGAAGGGAAAAAGTCAAAAGAGGTGCAAAGTCTGCTATAAGAGGGGGATAAGGAGGGACACAATATATCAATGTGACACGTATCCCGAAAAACCAGAGCTCTGTATGAAAGAGTGTTTTAAAATTTATCATACATCCCTTTATTTTTAATTTACCCCAGTTTTACTCGCTCTGATCCACTTCGCACTGCTTACCCCTCATCTTTCCCCTCTGAGCCCTGCTGCGTGCCCAGGCAGCTGATAACAGCCACATGTAGGGTATTGCCGTACCCGGGAGAACCAACATTACAGTTTATGAGGTGTATATCTCCGGTGGCGCATGCTGGGCACACTATATCGGACACTGACATGGCATATATGTATAGAAAATTGCAAATTTCACTCTGCACCAACTGCTGCACATTATCTTTTACACAATACCTGTGAAGTCAAAATGCTCACTACACCTCTAGATGAATTCCTTAAGGGGTGTCGTTTTTAAAACTGGGTCACTTCTCGGGGGTTTCAACTGTACTGATAGCTCAGGGGCTTCTGCACACATGACTTCGCACCAGAAAATTCCCAGTAGGCCACATGGTGGTCCTTTCCTTCTGAGCCCTCCCATGGGCCCAAACGGCAGTTTATCACGACACATAGGGTATTGCCACACTCAGGACAAATTGGGCAACAAAATCGGGCATTTTATTCCTTGAGAAAATAAGAAATTTTGAGCCAAAACTACCTCTTATTGGAAAAAATTACATTTTTTTTAATTCACAGCCCAATTCAAAGAAATTCTGTGAAAAAACTGTGGGGTCTAAATGGTCACAACACCCATAAATAAATTCCTTGAGGGGTGTAGTTTCCAAAATGGGGTGACTTCTGGTGGGTTTCCACTGCTTTGATACCTCTGGGGCTCTGTAAATGCAACATGGCACCCGAAAACCAATCCAGCAAAATCTGGGCTCCAAAGAACACATAGCGCTCCTTTCCTTCTGAGGCCTCCCATGGGCCCAAATGGCAGTTTATCACCACAAATTGGGTATTGCCGCACTCAGGACAAATTGGGCAACAAATTGGGGTATTTTATTCCTTGTGAAAATAAGAAATTTTGAGCCAAAACTACCTCTTATTCTAAAAAATTAATTTTTTTTTAATTCACAGCCCAATTCAAATAAATTCTGTGAATAAACTGTGGGGTCTAAATGGTCACAACACCCATAAATGAATTCCTTGAGGGGTGTAGTTTCCAAAATGGGGTCACTTCTGGTGGGTTTCCATTGCTTTGATACCTTTGGGGCTCTGCAAATGCGACATGGCACCCGAAAACCAATCCAGCAAAATCTGGGCTCCAAAGAACACATAGCGCTCCTTTCCTTCTGATCCCTCCCATGGGTCCAAACGGCAGTATATCACCATAAATAGGGTATTGCCGCACTCAGGACAAATTTGGCAACAAAATGGGGTATTTTATTCGTTGTGAAAATAAGACATTTTGAGCCAAAACTACATCTTATTGGAAAAAAGTTGTTTTTTTTAAATTCACAGCCCAATTCAAATAAGTTCTGTGAAAAAAACTGTGGGGTCTAAATGTTCACAACACCCATATATAAATTCCTTGAGGGGTTTTGTTTCCAAAATGGGGTCACTTTTGGTGGGTTTCCATTGCTTTGATACCTCTGAGGCTCTGCAAATGCGACATTGCACCCGAAAACCAATCCAGCAAAATCTGGACTCCTAAGAACACATAGCGCTCCTTTCCTTCTGAGTCCTCCCATGGGCCCAAATGGCAGTTTATCACCACAAATGGAGTATTGCCGCACTCAGGACAAATTGTGCAACAAAATGGGGCATTTTGTTCCCTGTGAAAATAAGAAATTCTGATCAAAAATGACATCTTATTGGAAAAATTATCATTCTTTTAATTTCACAGCCCAATTCAAATACGCGCTGTGAAAAAACTACGGGGTCAAAATGGTAACAATAACCATAAATTAATTCCTTGAGGGGTGCAATTTCCAAAATGGGGTCAGTTTTGGGGGATTCCTACTGTTTTGGCACCTCAACACCTCTCCAAACCTGGCATGCTGCCTAAAATATATGCTAATAAAAAAGAAGCACCAAAATGTACTAGGTGCTTCTTTGCTTCTGGGGCTTGTATTTTAGTCCACGAGCGCACTAGAGCCACATGTGGGACATTTCTAAAAACTGCAGAATCTGGACAATACATATTTAGTAGTGTTTCTCTGGTAAAACCTTCTTTGTTACAGAAAAAAATAGAATAAAATTGAAATTCAGCAAGAAAAATGAAATTTGCAAATTTCACCTCCACTTTGCTTTAATTCCTGTGAAATGCCTGAAGGGTTAAAAAACTTTCTAAATGCTATTTTGAATACTTTGAGGGGTCTAGTTTTTAAAATGGGGTGCTTTATGGGGGGGGTTTCTAATACATAGGCCCCTCAAAGCCCCTTCAGAACTGAACAGGTACCGTAAAAAAAAGGCTTTTGAAATTTTCTTAAAAATATGAGAAATTGCAGTTTATGTTCTAAGCCTTGTAACGTCCAAGAAAAATAAAATAATGCTCTAAAAACTATGCAGAACTAAAGTAGACTTATGGGAAATGTGAACTAGTAACTATATTGGCTGGTATAACCATCTGTTTTACAAGCACATGCATTTAAATTCGGAAAAATGCTATCTTTTCAAATTTTTCTCTAAATTTTGCAATTTTTCACAAATAAACACTGAATATATCGACCAAATTTTACCACTAACATAAAGCCCAATGTCTCACAAGAAAACAATCTCAGAATCGCTTGGATAAGTTTAAGCATTCCGACGTTATTACCACATAAAGTGAAACATGTCAGATTTAAAAAATGGGCTCTGAGCCTTAAGGCCCAAAGTAGGCTGCGACCTTAAGGGGTTAAAGAGGCTCTGTCACCACATTATAAGTGCCCTATCTCCTATATAAGGAGATGGGCGCTGTAATGTAGGTGACAATAATGCTTTTTATTTAAAAAAAACTATTTTTTTTCACAACGTTAGGAGCGATTTTAGTTTATGCTAATGAGCTTTCTTAATGCCCAAGTGGGCGTACTTTTACTTTCGACCAAGTGGGCGTTGTACAGAGGAGTGCATGACGCTGACGAATCGGCGTCATGCACTCCTCTCCATTCATTTACACTGCACTAGCGATATAGTTATATCACTATGTGCAGCCTCATACACAAGCCCTAACATTACTAGTGTCCTGATAATGAATACACATGACCATCCAGCCTGGACGTCATGTGTACTCACAATCCTGACACTTCTGAATCTTTTCTGTGAGATTCCAGCAACGGATATGAAATCTCGCGAGATTACGAGGTAAACGAGATTTCGTATCCGTTGCTGTAAATCTCACAGAAAAGATTCAGAAGTGTCAGGATTCTGAGTACACATGATGTCCAGGCTGGATGGTCATGTGTATTCATTATCTGGACACTGTAGTAATGTTAGGGCTTGTGTATGTAGCTGCACATAGTGATATAACTATATCGCTAGTGCAGTGTAAATGAATGGAGAGGAGTGCATGATGCTGATTGGTCAGCGTCATGCACTCCTCTGTACAACGCCCACTTGGTCGAAAGTAAAAATACGCCCACTTGGGCATTAAGAAAGCTCATTAGCATAAACCAAAATCGCTCCTAACGTTGTGAAAAAAGATCGTTTTTTTAAATAAAAAGCATTACGGTCACCTACATTACAGCGCCCATCTCCTTATATACGAGACAGGGCACTTATAATGTGGTGACAGAGTCTCTTTAAGCGGTTCTCCAGAGTACAGTAATACCTCATATGTGGTCAAAAACTGCTGTTTGGCCACACTGTCAGGCCCAGAAGGAGCGCCATTTGGCTTTTGGAGCGCATATGTAAGCTGTGCGGAGTACATCTGGGTATATGTAATCTGTGCGGAGTACATCAGGGTATATGTAATATGTGAGGAGTACATCAGGGTATATGTAAGCTGTGCGGAGTACATCTGGGTATATGTAATCTGTGCGGAGTACATCAGGGTATATGTAATATGTGAGGAGTACAACAGGGTATATGTAATATGTGAGGAGTACATCAGGATATATGTAATATGTGAGGAGTACATCAGGATATATGTAATCTGTGAGGAGTACATCAGGATATATGTAATATGTGAGGAATACATCAGTGTATATGTAATATGTGAGGAGTACATCAGGATATATGTAATATGTGAGGAGTACATCAGGATATATGTAATCTGTGAGGAGCACATCAGGGTATATGTAATCTGTGAGGAGTACATCAGGATATATGTAATCTGTGAGGAGTACATCAGGGTATATGTAATATGTGAGGAGTACATCAGGATATATGTAATATGTGAGGAATACATCAGTGTATATGTAATATGTGAGGAGTACATCAGGGTATATGTAATATGTGAGGAGTACATCAGGGTATATGTAAGATGTGAGGAGTACATCAGGGTATATGTAATATGTGTGGAGTACATCAGGATATATGTAATATGTGAGGAGTACATCAGGGTATATGTAATATGTGAGGAGTACATCAGGGTATATGTAATATGTGAGGAGTACATCAGGGTATATGTAATCTGTGAGGAGTACATCAGGGTATATGTAATATATGAGGAGTACATCAGGGTATATGTAATATGTGAGGAATACATCAGAGTATATGTAATATGTGAGGAGTACATCAGGGTATATGTAATATGTGAGGAGTACATCAGGGTATATGTAAGATGTGAGGAGTACATCAGGGTATATGTAATATGTGAGGAGTACATCAGGGTATATGTAATATGTGAGGAATACATCAGAGTATATGTAATATGTGAGGAGTACATCAGGGTATATGTAATATGTGAGGAGTACATCAGGGTATATGTAAGATGTGAGGAGTACATCAGGGTATATGTAATATGTGTGGAGTACATCAGGATATATGTAATATGTGAGGAGTACATCAGGGTATATGTAATATGTGAGGAATACATCGGGAAATATGTAATATGTGAGGAGTACATCAGGCTATATGTAATATGTAAGGAATACATCAGGATATATGTAATATGTGAGGAGTAAATAAGGGTATAAGTAAGCTGTGCGGAGTACATCAGGATATATGTAATCTGTGAGGAGTACATCAGGGTATATGTAATATGTGAGGAATACATCGGGAAATATGTAATATGTGAGGAGTACATCAGGGTATATGTAATATGTGAGGAGTACATCAGGGTATATGTAATATGTGAGGAGTAAATAAGGGTATAAGTAAGCTGTGCGGAGTACATCAGGATATATATAATATGTGAGGAGTACATCAGGATATATGTAATATGTGAGGAGTACATCAGGGTATATGTAAGCTGTGCGGAGTACATCAGGATATATGTAATATGTGAGGAGTACATCAGGGTATATGTAATCTGTGAGGAGTACATCAGGGTATATGTAAGCTGTGAGGAGTACATCAGGGTATATGTAATATGTGAGGAGTACATCAGGGTATATGTAATATGTGAGGAGTACATCAGGGTATATGTAATATGTGAGGAGTACATCAGGGTATATGTAAGCTGTGTGGAGTACATCAGGATATATGTAATATGTGAGGAGTACATCAGGGTATATGTAATATGTGAGGAGTACATCAGGGTATATGTAATATGTGCGGGTACATCAGGGTATATGTAATATGTGAGGAGTACATCAGGGTATATGTAATATGTGAGGAGTACATCAGGATATATGTAATACGTGAGGAGTACATCAGGGTATATGTAAGCTGTGAGGAGTACATCAGGGTATATGTAATATGTGAGGAGTACATCAGGGTATATGTAATATGTGAGGAGTACATCAGGGTATATGTAAGCTGTGAGGAGTACATCAGGGTATATGTAATATGTGAGGAGTACATCAGGACATATGTAATATGTGAGGAGTACATCAGGGTATATGTAATATGTGAGGAGTACATCAGGGTATATGTAAGCTGTGAGGAGTACATCAGGGTATATGTAATATGTGAGGAGTACATCAGTGTATATGTAATATGTGAGGAGTACATCAGGATATATGTAATATGTGAGGAGTACATCAGGATATATGTAATATGTGAGGAGTACATCAGGGTATATGTAATATGTGAGGAGTACATCAGGGTATATGTAATGTGTGCGGAGTACATCAGGGTATATGTAATATGTGAGGAGTACATCAGGGTATATGTAATATGTGAGGAGCACATCAGGGTATATGTAATATGTGAGGAGTACATCAGGGTATATGTAATATGTGAGGAGTACATCAGGGTATATGTAATATGTGCGGAGTACATCAGGGTATATGTAATATGTGAGGAGCACATCAGGGTATATGTAAGCTGTGAGGAGTACATCAGGGTATATGTAAGCTGTGAGGAGTACATCAGGATATATGTAATATGTGAGTAGTACATCAGGATATATGTAATATGTGAGTAGTACATCAGGATATATGTAATATGTGAGGAGTACATCAGGATATATGTAATATGTGAGGAGTACATCAGGGTATATGTAATATGTGAGGAGTACATCAGGGTATATGTAATATGTGAGGAGCACATCAGGGTATATGTAATATGTGCGGAGTACATCAGGGTATATGTAATATGTGAGGAGCACATCAGGGTATATGTAATATGTGAGGAGTACATCAGGGCATATGTAATATGTGAGGAGTACATCAGGGTATATGTAAGCTGTGCGGAGTACAACAGGGTATATGTAATATGTGAGGAGTACATCAGGGTATATGTAATACGTGAGGAGTACATCAGGGTATATGTAAGCTGGGCGGAGTACATCAGGGTACATGTAAGCTGGGCGGAGTGAATCAGGGCATAATAGGATGATGTAACAATGGGGTAAATGAATAATAACATTAATTATCCATGGATAGTGACGTACGCTTTGAACCAATCCTTTATGCACTGGCCAGTTTTTTGGGTGCAGGAGTCGCACTTCCAAAGGGTGTCCATGGTATTGAACAAAACATCCGCACTCCAGCATTGCCTAATCTTTGACTTCTTCACTAGCCCCATATGTAGCACAGACCCCAGAATGTCAGTTTCCGCTGCATTTATAGGATCTACCAGTGGGGGCTGCAAATGATGACGTGGGGTTTTAGGTGAAGAACTGCTGCACATATAAATTAGTCTGGACCGTGGTTTTGCATTATTGCGTTCTGAGAGTCACAACTTTTTATTTTCCCGTTGCCGAGCTGTGTGAGTGCTTGATTTAAATGGGACGAGCAGTAGTTTTTATTAGTATCATTTTGGGGTACATGCGATTTTTTGATCAGTTTTTATTAAAAATTTTTGGAGGTGTTTTTTATAAATTTTTAACGGCGTTCTCTGTGCAGTATAAACATGTTTACTTTATTCTGCGGTTTGATTTGATTATGGCAATACCAAGTTTATGTTTTACTACTTTTACACAATAAAAACAGTTTCTTCTAAATAAAATAATGTTTTAGTGTCTCCATGTCCTGAGAGGCATAACATTTTTATTTTTTGTCGACGTAGCTGTGTGAGGCTTGTTTTTTTGCGTGACAAACTGTCGTTTTTATTGGTACAATGTTGGAGTACATGCGACGTTTTTATCACTTTTTATAAAAAAAAATGTAAAACAACGGGATCAAAAAAGGAAATTCGCCCATTTTTTTTTTTTACGGTGTTCATCGTGCGGGATAAATAATATGATATTTTTATAGGTCAGACCGATTCAAACGGGGCGCTACCTATTATGTATAGTTTTTTTAAATATTTTTTCTAATTATAAAGGGCTTGATCAGTGTAACAGGGTGATTATTGTTTTTATTACATAAAACTTATTTATTTATCTAAAACTTTTTTTTTACACATACTAGGGGACTTGAAGATCTGATCTTCTGTACAATACACTGCACTACTTCTGTATGTACTTGTGTAGTGCAGTGTATTGTAACTGTCATTTTACAACTGACTGTTAAGCCTATTATGTCCTGCCTTGGACAGGACCTAATAGGCACCCGTACCTGGCAACCAGAAAACCGTTGCTAGGCTTCCTGGTTGTTATAGCAACCATCAGCACCGAGCCATTTTTCGCGGTGGACCAACGGGGTACAGAACGAGCCCCCTCCCTTTGTGTCAACCACTTAAATGCCGCTGATGCTATAGACAGCAGAATTTAAGGGGTTAAACGGCGGCAATCGGAGATAACGGTGATCGCCGCCATTGCAGCGGGATGTCAGCTGTATATTACAGCCATCACCTGCTGAAGATGAAGCGCACACAGCTCCTGTGCTTGCTTCATCCTCAGGGCGTTACTGTACGCCCATTTGCAGGAACGCACTGCTAAAAAGGACGTACAGTAACACCCATTTGCGGGAAGGGGTTAAGGAAATAATAAGACATTAGAAAAGATAATATGTTTTCCGATCTGGTTTTTATTCATAAAAAAAAATTGTACCCTAAATAACTTTTGTAGACCTAGGTTTAGAGAGAAGTCTCCAGTTGTACAGGTAAAATGTTAAGGTTAGGGATTTGATGAAAATGTCGATAAGAACCTCCCATTTCTAAGTATAGTAAATACATCTATGTATACAATTACAAATAATAACAATGTTATATGTACGCATGTATTGTAGCATCTGTATACTTGTGTTTAATGACTTATTAAAAGAATAATTCTAACATCATGACAACTTTACACACAATGTTCAGAGCAGGATGATGGGAGATCAGTATAAGGCGGTGTCAGGAAAGGAACGGTAGTTCATGTAAAATCTCTGTTCTGTGGATGGTAACACAACTATAACGGAGTTGCCGCAATTACAGTTACGACAAGCTGTTGTTAGAGGATCAGAACCTGAGCCCACTCCATAATCCACGGGTGTCAGCTGTATATACAGCCGACACTCTGCTGTAACCGCCGGGACTGGAGTCAGCTCAGATTCCAGACGACTAACACCTTAGATGCTGCGGTCAATAGCAATCACAACATCTAAATGGTTTGTAGCCCATCAGCTCCCCTGCAAGACGTTATGGCTCTTCGAGCATGGCGACAAAAAAACATGATATTTTGAAAATAATGTTTTATCGTGTAAAAGTAGTAAAACATACAAAATCAATATAAATTTGGTATTTCTATAACTTGCAGAATATAGTAACATGTAAAGGATCTGCCAGACACAACTTCTGTGTCGACGCCCATAGTTAATCAGTCTGCACCTGCTTCTATGTCTGTGAGACTGACTCCATCTTCCACCACCCAGGATTGCAGGCTTAGGAGTGGGAGAGCCTATCACAGCCTGACCAGACGGAGCTAGCTCCCGCCCTCTGTCTATTTATACCTGCCTTTCCTGTTCCTCCTTTGCTTGTGATTCTTCTCTGCTGGTTTCCTGGCCCTGCTGCAGCTTCTTGAACTACTGATCCTCTGCTTGTGATTGACCTTGGCTTTACTGACCACTCTTCTGCTCTGCGCTTTAGTACCTCGCTCATCTCCTGGTTTGACTCGGCTCGTTCACTTCGCTTGTTGCTCACGGTTTCCCCGTGGGCAACTTCCCCATTTCCCTGGCTTCTTTGTACCCTTGTCTGTTTGTCTGTCGTGCACCTATTGAGTGTAGGGACCGTCGCCCAGTTGAACCCCGTCGCCTAGGGCGGGTCGCTGCAAGTAGGCAGGGACTGAGTGGCGGGTAGATTAGGGCTCACTTGTCTGTCTCCCTACCCCGACATTACATAATCACAAGCCCATATACCTAGTCTACCCTGGTCCCTGACACTAGTATGGACCCATCTTGAGACCCTGGCTCAGCAAATGCAGGGCCTCTCCCTACAGGTCCAGGCTCTGGCTCAGAGGGACAACCAGCCTGATGCTACCCTGGTAGTGCCCCTCACCTCACCTCTTGAACCCCACCTCAAGTTGCCTGACCGGTTCTCAGGGGACCGGAAGAAATTTTTCTCCTTTCAGGAGAGTTGTAGGCTCTATTTTCACTTAAAGCCCCACTACTCTGGTTCTGAGAGCCAGCGGGTGGGTATAATTATGTCCAGGCTCCAGGAAGGGCCCCAAGAATGGGCCTTCTCCTTGGCTCCTGACGCCCCTGAACTTTCCTCCGTTGATCTTTTATTTTCTGCTCTCGGGCTCATTTATGACGAGACTGACAAGACTGCCTTTGCCGAGAGTCAGCTGGTGACCATACTTCAGGGTAAGAGACCTGTTGAAGAATATTGTTCTGACTTTCGAAAGTGGTGCGTAGCTTCTCGGTGGAATGACCCTGCCTTAAGGTGCCAGTTTAGATGGGGTCTGTCGAACGCCCTGAAAGACCTGCTAGTTAGCTATCCCTCTTCTGACTCCCTAGATCAGGTTATGGCTTTAGCGGTACGACTTGACCGACGTCTCAGGGAACGACGACTTGAAAGTGTTTGTGTTTTCTCCTCTGACTCCCCCATGATGCCTCCCGAGGTTCCGTTGCTTCGTTCTTCCACGGAAGACTCGGAGGTACCTATGCAACTCGGGGCCTCCGTGTCCCCCCAACAACGTAGAGAGTTCCGCAGGAAGAATGGTCACTGCTTCTATTGTGGGGATGACAAGCATCAAGTGAACAACTGTCCTAGGCATAAGAATAAGCAGCCGGAAGAACTTCCACGCCTAAGTGATCATCGGGGAGGTCACTTGGGCGCACAGGTATTTCCCGTAAATATGAAACGTAATAAAATCTTGCTTCCCTTTCAGGTCTCTTTTGGTGGTAGGTTTGCTAGCGGCAGTGCCTTCGTGGATTCAGGGTCTTCTGCTAATATTATGTCTGTGGAATTTGCTATGTCTCTAGCTATGCCATTGATTGATTTGCCTAAACCTGTCCCGGTAGTGGGTATCGACTCCACTCCTCTTGCTAATGGTTATTTTACACAGCATACCCGTTTTTGAACTCCTTGTTGGCTCCATTCATTTGGAGCAGTGCTCTGTACTGGTGATGCAGGGATTATCGTCCGATTTGGTTTTAGGCCTTCCCTGGTTGCAGTTGCATAATCCCACGTTTGACTGGAATACTGGGGATCTTACCAAATGGGGTAATGAATGCATGACGTCATGTTTTTCTGTTCATTCTATTTCTCTCCCTGAGGAGGTGAACACTCTACCTGAGTTTGTTCAGGACTTCGCTGATGTTTTCTCTAAAGAGGCCTCCGAAGTGTTACCACCTCATAGAGAATACGATTTGGTACCAGGAGCTAAGCTCCCTAAGGGTAGGATATTTAATCTCTCTTGTCCCGAACGTGAAGCCATGAGAGAGTATATCCAGGAATGCCTGGCCAAGGGTTACATTCGCCCCTCTACTTCTCCGGTAGGTGCTGGCTTCTTCTTCGTAGGGAAGAAGGATGGTGGTCTTAGGCCATGCATTGACTACCGAAACTTGAATAAGGTCACTGTAAGGAACCAGTATCTCCTTCCATTGATTCCTGATCTCTTCAATCAGGTTCAGGGGGCCCAATGGTTCTCTAAGTTTGATCTACGGGGGGCTTATAACCTTATCCGCATCAAAGAGGGGGATGAGTGGAAGACTGCGTTTAACACGCCCGAAGGTCATTTCGAATACCTCGTCATGCCCTTTGGGTTGTGTAATGCTCCCGCGGTCTTCCAGAATTACATAAATGAGGTTTTAAGAGACTACCTGGGGGTATTTCTTGTAGTGTACCTTGATGACATACTTGTGTTTTCCAAGGACTGGTCCTCCCACATTGAGCATGTCAGGAAGGTGCTCCAGGCCCTTCGGGAAAACAAACTGTTTGCTAAGACCGAAAAATGTGTGTTTGGGGTGCAGGAGATACCATTTTTGGGTCAAATCCTCACTCCTCATGAATTCCGCATGGACCCCGCCAAGGTCCAGGCTGTGGCGGAATGGGTCCAACCTGCATCCCTGAAGGAGTTACAGTGCTTCCTGGGGTTCGCTAATTATTACAGGAGATTTATTGCTAACTTCTCGGTCATCACTAAGCCTCTTACGGATCTCACTCGCAAAGGTGCTGATCTCCTCCACTGGCCTCCTGAGGCTGTCCAGGCTTTGGAGGTCCTTAAGAAGTGCTTTATCTCGGCCCCAGTGCTGTTCACCCCAACCAAATGGAGCCATTTATCGTGGAGGTTGACGCGTCCGAGGTGGGAGTGGGGGCTGTCTTTTCCCAGGGTACCAGGTCCCTCACCCATCTCCGCCCCTGTGCCTACTTCTCCAGGAAGTTTTCGACCACTGAGAGTAACTATGATATTGGCAACCGCGAACTCTTAGCCATTAAATGGGCATTTGAAGAGTGGCGCCACTTCCTGGAGGGGCTAGGCACCAGGTAACGGTCCTTACCGACCATAAGAATCTGGTTTTCCTAGAATCTGCCCGGAGGCTAAACCCGAGACAAGCTCGATGGGCGTTATTTTTTTTACCAGATTCAACTTTTTGGTCCCCTATAGGGCTGGGTCTAAAAATATTAAGGCTGATGCACTGTCGCGTAGATTCATGGCCAGCCCTCCTTCGGAGGAAGATCCTGCTTGTGTTTTGCCTCCAGGTATAATCATTTCCTCTATTGATTCTGATTTAGTCTCTGAAATTGTGGCTGATCAAGGTTCAGCTCCCGGGAACCTTCCCGAGAACAAGCTGTTTGTTCCCCTGCAATTCCGGCTAAGGGTACTTAGGGAAAATCATGACTCTGCACTATCTGGTCATCCAGGCATCCTGGGTACCAAGCACCTCATTGCCAGAAACTATTGGTGGCCTGGGTTGCTCAAAGACGTTAAGGCCTACATCGCCGCTTGTGAAGTTTGTGCTAGGTCCAAGACTCCCAGGTCCCGACCAGCGGGCTTACTATGTTCTTTGCCCGTTCCCCAGAGACCTTGGACCCATATCTCCATGGATTTCATCACTGATTTGCCTCCATCTCAAGGCAAGTCGGTGGTGTGGGTTGTAGTAGACCGCTTCAGCAAGATGTGCCACTTTGTGCCCCTCAAGAAACTACCCAATGCTAAGACGTTAGCTACCTTGTTTGTCAAACACATCCTGCGTCTCCATGGGGTCCCTGTCAATATTGTTTCTGACAGAGGGGTACAATTTATTTCATTGTTTTGGAGAGCCTTCTGTAAAAAGTTGGAGATTGATCTGTCCTTCTCCTCTGCCTTCCATCCTGAAACTAATGGACAAACTGAGAGGACTAATCAGTCTCTAGAACAATATTTAAGGTGTTTTATCTCTGACTGTCAATATGATTGGGTCTCATTCATTCCCCTGGCCGAATTTTCCCTTAATAACCGGGTCAGTAACTTTTTCTGTAATTTTGGGTTTAATCCACGGTTCTCCTCCGTTTCACCTGGTAGTTCCAACAATCCCGAGGTAGATGTCGTTCATCGGGAACTGTGCACAGTCTGGGCCCAGGTTCAGAAGAACCTAGAGGCGTCCCAGAGCATACAAAAGACTCAGGCAGATAGAAAACGTTCTGCTAACCCCTTGTTTGTGGTCGGGGATCTGGTGTGGTTATCGTCAAAAAATTTGCGCCTTAAAGTCCCGTCCAAGAAGTTTGCTCCCCGGTTTATAGGGCCATACAAGGTCATTGAAGTCCTTAACCCTGTCTCCTTCTGACTGGAGTTGCCCCCGTCTTTTCGAGTACACGACGTGTTTCATGCCTCCCTCCTTAAACGCTGCTCCCCGTCCTTGGCTCCTTCGAGGAAACCTCCGGTCCCTGTTCTCACCCCTGAGGGGGTAGAATTCGAGGTGGCCAAGATTGTGGACAGCAGGATGGTCCAAGGCTCCCTCCAGTACCTGGTCCATTGGAGGGGATACGGGCCTGAGGAGAGGACTTGGGTACCCGCCCGGGATGTTCACGCTGGGGTATTGCTCAGGAGGTTCCACCTTAGTTTCCCCAATAAACCAGGTCCATCTAGAAAGGGTCCGGTGGCCCCTCATAAAAGGGGGGATACTGTAAAGGATCTGCCAGACACAACTTCTGTGTCGACGCCCATAGTTAATCAGTCTGCACCTGCTTCTATGTCTGTGAGACTGACTCCATCTTCCACCACCCAGGATGGCAGGCTTAGGAGTGGGAGAGCCTATCACAGCCTGACCAGACGGACCTAGGTCCCGCCCTCTGTCTATTTATACCTGCCTTTCCTGTTCCTCCTTTGCTTGTGATTCTTCTCATCTGGTTTCCTGGCCCTGCTGCAGCTTCTTGAACTACTGATCCTCTGCTTGCGCCTTAAAGTCCCGTCCAAGAAGTTTGCTCCCCGGTTTATAGGGCCATACAAGGTCATTGAAGTCCTTAACCCTGTCTCCTTCTGACTGGAGTTGCCCCCGTCTTTTCGAGTACACGACGTGTTTCATGCCTCCCTCCTTAAACGCTGCTCCCCGTCCTTGGCTCCTTCGAGGAAACCTCCGGTCCCTGTTCTCACCCCTGAGGGGGTAGAATTCGAGGTGGCCAAGATTGTGGACAGCAGGATGGTCCAAGGCTCCCTCCAGTACCTGGTCCATTGGAGGGGATACGGGCCTGAGGAGAGGACTTGGGTACCCGCCCGGGATGTTCACGCTGGGGTATTGCTCAGGAGGTTCCACCTTAGTTTCCCCAATAAACCAGGTCCATCTAGAAAGGGTCCGGTGGCCCCTCATAAAAGGGGGGATACTGTAAAGGATCTGCCAGACACAACTTCTGTGTCGACGCCCATAGTTAATCAGTCTGCACCTGCTTCTATGTCTGTGAGACTGACTCCATCTTCCACCACCCAGGATGGCAGGCTTAGGAGTGGGAGAGCCTATCACAGCCTGACCAGACGGACCTAGGTCCCGCCCTCTGTCTATTTATACCTGCCTTTCCTGTTCCTCCTTTGCTTGTGATTCTTCTCATCTGGTTTCCTGGCCCTGCTGCAGCTTCTTGAACTACTGATCCTCTGCTTGTGATTGACCTTGGCTTTACTGACCACTCTTCTGCTCTGCGCTTTTGTACCTCGCTCATCTCCTGGTTTGACTCGGCTCGTTCACTTCGTTTGTTGCTCACGGTTTCCCCGTGGGCAACTTCCCCATTTCCCTGGCTTCTTTGTACCCTTGTCTGTTTGTTTGTCGTGCACCTATTGAGTGTAGGGACCGTCGCCCAGTTGTACCCCGTCGCCTAGGGCGGGTCGTTGCAAGTAGGCAGGGACTGAGTGGCGGGTAGATTAGGGCTCACTTGTCTGTCTCCCTACCCCGACATTACAAACATGTCATTTATACAGTGAGGTGAATACCGCATTAAACTATGCAGGAATTGCTGTTTCTTGATCACCTTGCCTCCCAAAAAATGGAACAAAGAGTGATCAAAAAGTCACATGTACCTCAAAAAAATTCCAATAAAATCTACTGCTCGTCCAGAAAAAAAACAGCCATCATAGTACTACATCTATGAAAAATAAAAAAGTTGCGGCTCCCGTAATTCAGGGGATGAAAAAAAATCCCAATGTTCAGGCCATAGGGGAACATTTCTTTTATTTGGTAATTATAAAGGCCCTAATATTTGGGTACCAGAAAGGGGAGTGCTCAAACATATCTGCTGGAAGCGAGCGTGCCCATATTATACCAGGAAAACACTTTTCTGGGGGAATTCCCCAAACTGCAAAGGTGCAGAGTGTGTACCAAAAGGGGGATAAGAAAGGACATCGTTTATCAGTGCGACACAGGCCTGTGCATAAAGGATTGCTTCACAGCGTACCACACATCTATGGATAATTATATTATTTACCTCAGGATTATACCCTCTTATTATGCCCTGATGTACTCAGCACAGCTTACATATGCCCCACATGATAAACTGAAATACCAGTAAAAACCCAAATAAACATACTATCAAGCAAAATCTGAACTCCAAAATCCAAATGGCGCTCCTTCCCTTCTGAGCCCTGCAGTTTAATTCAAATGTAATTTCACATTGCTGTACCCAGGAGAACACTTTTATGGGGTAATTGATGGGGTTTGTGTCTCCAGTGGCACCAGCTGGGCACAACATATTGGGCATTGAAACGGAAAACCTGTGAAAAAAATGTAATTTTCCCTTTGCACCATCTGCAGTGCATTTTTTCTGGAAAACTCGTGTGGGGCCTAAATGCTAACTATACCCCTTGATAAAGGTCTTGAGGGATGTAATTTCAAAAATGGATTCACTTCCTTGGGGTTTCTTTTACCTTTTCACCTCAAAGCCAAGACAGTGTAAATCACCAAACAAGGCCACAAATTTGCATGGCACTCTTTTACTCCTGAGCCCTGTCGTATGTCCAGTCAAAAGATTAGGGCCACATGTACAGTAGGGTGTTTCTAAAACCAGGAAACATTACATAATAGATGGAGAGCTGTATTTTAACAGTGGCACAAACTGGGCACAACATGTTGTATCGGACACTGAAATAGAAGATCTCTGGAAAAATTGCTGCTAAAGTTATAAGCCTTGTAACGTCCTAGAAAAATAAAAGGACGTTCATAAAATGATCCAAAAAATAAAGTATTTGAAGCAGCACAAATCCCGATATCAGGAGCGGTGTCACGCTGTAAAATCAGACAAACCCTGTCTGACGTAATGTAATCCTCAGAAAAAGCGTGGCTGGACTGGACAGCAGCACACGTCTCCCAAATTTCAATCAATATGTTCTTTTATTGGTCAAACATCCAGTAAAAAATGGCAATGTTTCAACCCGTGACAAGTGGAGGGTCTTTCTCAAGCCTAACAATGTGTCTAACAGTGTGAGTTTAAATAGGGAGGTATACAACATCACATGGTACAGGTAATCCAATCAAGACATCAGCACGTCATAGAGAAACTCACACAGGTGTACAATTACATGCATAGCATTGTTCTCATAAAAAAGTGTTCCTAGTGCATCATATTAAACATTCCACTAAATTACAATTAGTTATACTGTATATATCACTAGAGAAAACAAGGAGACAAAAGGAATAAAGCAAAAAAATACAAAGAGTGGATGAGCTCACCACACTGCAGCAGTCAGCGTTCAGCTAGTGTTACTGCACATGCCTGTGTAGTGTTTACTTCTGGATTAGTCACATCGTACAGAGATAGGGAAGGAGTTGACAGACAGAGATGATCACTCCATATCATGCAAGTCTCCTACCCCAGGGACTGATCGTGCTGCAGAGTACGTGGGATCACAAATGTTCTCTGCTCGTAACACATTAATCTACATGACGCCGTTACTAGGCAACCTAGACCACCTGATCACACTTATCCAATGAGAGTTGGGAGGTGTTAAGGTTCACATAGGGCCAATTCTTCTAAGTAGTGCTTCAGATTAGCTTTCCTACTGATGCACAGCAGAGCGTAGGGTACAGTGTATAGATATTTAGTCTCAATGATCCTAAATCCCTTCCTCTAAGAGGACATCTCACTGATTTAAGGGAGCGCTCATCATGATGTTCGATTTAACTGATCGCGAACTTTAGCCTAGCACAGCATCATAAAAATAATTATTATCATTTAACTTGTACTGTTTCAGTATTGAGTCTATCCTTATGTTTCTCTGCCTTTTTATAATATTCTCATTGTCCATTGCCGTTTTTTAAGTAATTTTAGCTAGCTGTGGTCCTCTATCCGAGACTTATTGTTGGAGACACGATATTAATTGCCTCTTTTTGTGTCCATGTCTAGAATTCGAGTAATACCTTGTATAACTGATCCTTTGGACGTTTATTGTACAGCACTGGTGATAAGAATCTGTTGGGAATCTGGTTGATCATTGGAGAAAGATGCTATTGAGAAGAGATGTCTTCCATATCAATTACCCCCAAAAGGATTATGTTTCTGGTCCAGTTTTTTGTATGTCCCTAAATGATAATTACACCTTGTTCCCTTCCCATGTCCTTGATATGGCATATTGTCATACTTACCTATATTAATATTTGTCTGTTTACATTTTATTTTTGATGTTTTTCCTTTTCTTTTTACTCACCATTAGATTTTTTACATGATGTTTCATGTACCTAACTCACCCCTATATACTATTTTTTGATTCTAGGTTATTCACTTCTTTCATATTCATTTGAAGTATATATTTCTACACTATTGTCTTACTTAGTCACATACGTTCTGTTTATTCAATAACGATGTATTTATCTTCACCTTGCACATTTTATTATTTATATTGTGTTTATACTTCATGTCTTCGCTAATAATGTACTTTATTCTAATTTAACTTCGGCTGTACACAAACTTTAATTCATGTCGAGGGGTTACTGTTCTTTTCTTTTGTCTTTCCTCTTGTTTTGACCTGGACGTAGAGCATGGGGAAATGCTGTCTTGAGGTGATTGACACAGACAGACATATAACAGACTCACCACTGCTGTACCGCTTTCCTTGGGGTTTGCGCATGTCGCTGTGATGCCGAGTGCCCGCCCTCTGTCTTCTCTCTTCTGGATGCGGGTGCTGCGCCTGCGCTGTTTCCCTGGAGATGCGTCTCTTGGGGGCGCGCAGGCGCGGTGTCCGCATGACGACAGGAGACGGAGATCTCGTGGTCTCAGGCAATCCCGCGCATGCGCCGTAGACCGGGAACTCGGACAGACCGGAACACATTGAGCAATGATTTGTGACACTATTTAAATGGACGGATTACACAGCAGTACACACCCCCTGAGAAAGCGATACCGGCGAAACGCGCGTCGGGGTGCCTAAACTACCGTGTGGACCACTCTCATTCCCAAACTTCATGGGTAAGATTGACTTTACTGGTTACCTTAGTGTTACCAGGTGGACATAATTTCTTATTACCTCAGGTTACTGCCTTTTCTTTTGATCTATGTCCGTGATTATGCAGAGGACTGAAAAAAAGATTGAATATGTACTTAACATCATAAGGCTTGATGGTTTCAGTATATGATGGTTTGTTACTCATCACTATCCTACATATACTGTGGTTGTCAAAACTATCCTGGGTTGAATAACAGTGAAAATTGTACTGAGAAAGAGTGTTACCTTACCCATCTTTTGTTATGGTTGTTTGTGATTGATCCACAAATAGACCTTAATTTTTTAGAATCTTGTTGAGTTTTTTTATATATTGTATATGTGTACTATTATATGTAATAAAGATGGATATTTTTCTATGACTATGGCGTAAAGACTCCCTGTTCTCAAGTGTTTTTTCATGATTAAATGGAGTTTGCTATTTTGTAAAAACAATTTGGAGGTGTTGTAATACAATTGTTTTGGAGACACCTAGCCAACTACTATACCTGAGAGACATTTTTGTTGTTAATCATAAAATACAATGTGTCACAAGAATACAATCTCAGAATCACTTGGATAAGAGCATTGCAAGTTATAACCACACAAATTTACACTTCAGATTTGGTCAAATCTGGCTGCGGTCGCAACAGATTAAAGATGGAAAATTAGAATCAGGTTCTCCAGATGTGGTACAAATGATTAAGGTTAGGGTATATGCACACCCGGAAGATTTGTAGCATTTCTGCAGCTGAAATTCTCTTTTATACATGTGAAAAGGGATGTTTCTGCGATATGCACATGGATTCTGGAAGTCCCATCAATTTTTAGGGACTGGAAAACCCTTTAAAATCAAAAAGAAAAATCCCCCTTAAGGATTTTAAAAAAAAACAAAAAAAAAGGGAAATTAGTTTACAAAAAGCAGTAATGTTAAATAATAAAAATAACTATAATAATAATAATAATAATAATAAATATAATACACAGAAATATTTTTTTTTTTACAATTAATAAGCTTTACAAAATACAAGTCCCAAAACATGAAATAATATACACATATTTGGTATTGCAACGACCGTAACAACTTGTACAACAAATGTATAACATTGTTTATGATGATCGGTGCATGGTGTAAAAAAACAAAAAGTAAACGAAACCTGCAGCGGAACTTCTTTTTTTCCAAATCAAAAATTTATATAAAATTAAACAATGTAAATGTACCAAAAAAATGTCACTTACATAAAGTACAACTCGTCCCGCAAAAAACAAAGTCTCATAAAGCCACGTTAAACAAAAAATAAAAAAGTTAGGAGCACCAGGATGCAAAGAGGGGAATATGAAAAAAATTGTTCTGTCATCAAGGTCAAAATTGGCCGTGTCCTTAAAGGGGTTATCCAGGGTTACAAAATTAACGGGACAATGAACGGCGCTGGCGTCGAGGCTGTGATTCAATAGGATGCCTCAAACCCGGGACTTCTGACGTAGACCCCAGTTTGAGGCATCCTATTGGTCCACAGCCTGAATGCCCGCCCCATTCATTCCTTTATGATTACTCTGTGCTTGTGCACGTCCCATAGCAAGAATTGTGTCTCCTGGAAAACCCCTTTAATGTGTTAATTCTGGACACAGTTCACCTCACGTAAATTATCCTTTAGGTGTTTGGCAGATACAGACTATATGCACCCAAAAAATAAACACTATTATTGGCAGTAAAGGGATTCTGTCACCAGTATGATGGATGGTCCATTTGCTTATACACCGCGTTCCAAATTATTATGCAAATGTTATTTTTCGCTGATTTTCCTAAATAGTCGATGCAAATGAGTCAGTATAATCTTCAAGCCATCAACCCTTGGAGTATAATGCAAATTTTATTGAACAAATCTCCTAATGATAACAGATTTTTTTTTTAAAGTAAACAACTCAAAATGCACTGTTTCAAATTATTATGCACAGCAGAGATCAAAACATTTTAAAGGTTGTAAAGAGAACTAAAATGGTAATTTGTTGAATTTGCAGCATCAGGTCATATTTACAGAAATCAAAAGCTCTTTCAATCAAAAAAAACTTAGCAGGCCAAGTTACATGTTAACATAGGACCCCTTCTCTGATATCACCTTCTCAATTCTTGCATCCATTGAATTTGGGAGTATTTAGACAGTTTCTGCTTGAATATCTTTGCAGGATGTCAGAATAGCCTCCCAGAGATTCTGTTTTGATGTCAACTGCCTCCCACCCTCATAGATATTTTGCTTAAGGATGCTCCAAAGGTTCTCAATAGGGTTGAGGTCAGGGGAACATGGGGGCCACACCATGAGTTTCTCTCCTTTTATGCCCATAGCAGCCAATGACACAGAGGTATTCTTTGCAGCATGAGATGGTGCATTGTCATGCATGAAGATAATTTTGCTACGGAAGGCACGGTTCTTCTTTTTGTACCACGGAAGAAAGTGGTCAGTCATAAACTCTACGTACTTTGCAGAGGTCATTTTCACACCGTCAGGGACTCTAAAGGGACCTACCAGCTCTCTCCCCGTGATTCCAACCCAAAACATGACTCCGCCACCTCCTTGCGGACGTCGCAGCCTTGTTGGGATATGGTGGCCATTCACCAACCATCCACTACTCCATCTATCTGGACCATCCAGGGTTGCACGGCACTCAGTAAACAACACGGTTTGAAAATTAGCCTTCATGTATTTCTGAGCCCACTGCAACCGTTTCTGCTTGTGAGCATTGTTTGGGGGTGGCCGAATAACAGCTTTATGCACACTTGCAAACCTCTGGAGGATCCTATACCTTGAGGTTTGCGGGACTCCAGAGGCACCAGCGGCTTCAAATACCTGTTTGCTGCTTTGCAATGGCATTTTAGCAGCTGCTCTCCTAATCCTATTCTTTTGTCTGGCAGAAACCTTCCTCATTATGCCTTTATCTGAACGAACCCGTCTGTGCTCTGAATCAGCCACAAATCTTTTCACAGTACGATGATCACGCCTAAGTTTTCTTGAAATATCCAATGTTTTCATACCTTGTCCAAGGTATTGCACTATTTCACGCTTTTCGGCAGCAGGGAGATCCTTTACCTTTCCCATATTGCTTGAAACCTGTGGCCTGCTTAATAATGTGGAACGTCCTTCTTAAGTAGTTTTCCTTTTATTGGGCACACCTGGAAAACTAATTATCACAGGTGTCTGAGATTGATTACAATGATCCAAAGGGCCCTAAGGGTATGTGCACACGCTAGCTACCTTTTACGTCTGAAAAGACTGACTGTTTTCAGGAGAAAACAGCTGCGTCGTTTCAGACGTAAAAGCTCCTCCTCGCATTATGCGAGTCGTCTTTGACGCTCGTAAATCTTGAGCTGCTCTTCAGTGACTTCAATGAAGAACGGCTCAAATGACGTTGCAAAGAAGTGTCCTGCACTTCTTTGCCGAGGCAGTAATTTTACGCGTCGTCGTTTGACAGCTGTCAAACGACGACGCGTAAATGACAGGTCGTCTGCACAGTACGTCGGCAAACCCATTCAAATGAATGGGCAGATGTTTGCCGACGTATTGTAGCCCTATTTTCAGACGTAAAACGAGGCATAATACGCCTCGTTTACGTCTGAAAATAGGTTGTGTGAACCCAGCCTAAGACACAATACCATCCATGAGTTTAATTGAAAAACTAATAATTAAATGTTTATGACACTTAAATCCAATGGGCATAATAATTTGGAACACAGTGTATTATCTATTAATTTGATTATGAATTATCGAGCAAGTTATCACATTCCTTATTATTTGTCTCTATCCTAATATTCACATACATATGTGAATAGAACTCCCACACTTTTTCATTTAGAGGTCAAATAGCACAGGTGCAAGTCTGACATCAGTTTCATGAGAATTATAGTTTTACATTTGAAACGCGTAGTATGTCTGTGATTGGCTCAGTATGAAATATTCTTATTGTATGCTATTGGCTGAATCCGAGTTCTTGTCATATTGAATCTGATTGTAAATGTTTGATCAATAAAACATCAGAGGAGCATTTTTGAGCATACAAGCAATGTCTGTGTCTCTTACTTCTCTCCGATATATTGATATAATCTATGATTTGGATCTGGATAAATTCCTGGATTGAGTGTCGGTTGAAACACTCATCTAAAATTTCAGTCTAATATATTTTGAGCCATGACTTCCTCAACATCAGGTTAATTTTGCCCTATCTGAGGGCATCATAAAGTAGTGATAGTGACCATGCTTCCAGCGCTGGGTCACTTAGACGGAATCAATAGCGCAGTCGACTGCGCTATTGATTCAGTCAAAAAAACGGAACCCTTTCACAATGGTGACAAACAATGGCGATGGAAACGGAAGCTTTGGTTTCCGTTTGTCTTTCCTTTGAGGGGGTCCCCTGACGGAAATCTCTGAAGGCACCCCTGAAAGGAACACAGCGCTGATGTGAACACAGCCTTATATCATTTCCCACATTTCAAACAAGAATATGGTTTTGTCTCTGTGTAAAATCTTTGATAAGTTTTAACATTAGATTTTATTGTAAAACATTTTCTACATATAGAACATTAAAACGCCTTCTCCCCTGTGTGACTTGTCTGATGAAACCTAAGTTTGGCATTAGTAATAAAACATTTCCCACATTCTAAACATGAATACGGCTCCTCCCCTGTGTTACTACTCATGTATAACAAGATTTGATTGATCTATAAAACATTTCCCATATTCTGAACATGAATATGGCTTCTCTCATGTGTGACTTCTCTCGTGGTTAACAAGACTTGAATTTGATGTAAAACATTTCCCACATACTGAATAGGAGTATGGCTTCTCTCCTAAGTGACTTTGCTTATATGTAACAAGATGTGATGTATTTGTTAAACATTTCACACATAGTGAACATGAATACAGCTACTCCACGGTGTGAATTCTCTCATGTGTAAGAAGATATACAAAATATTTCCCACATTCTGAGTATTGATATGTCTTCTCTCCTGTATGTCTTCTATTATGTTTATTAACATCTGATCTATTTGTAAAGCATTTCCCACATTCTGAACATGCATACGGCTTCTCGCCTGTGTGACTTCTGTTGTGTTTAATAAGATCTGATTTATTTGTAAAGCATTTCCCATATTCTGAACATGCATACGGCTTCTCTCCTGTGTGACTTCTCTTATATATAACAAATTCTGATTAAGATTTAAAACATTTCCCACATTCTGTACATCAATATGGCTTCTCCCCTGTGTGACTTCTCTCATGTGTAACAAGACAAAATTTCCTTGAAACACATTTTTTACATTCTGAACATGAATATGAATGAGTTCTGTATAACCTAATTGCTGCAGAGTCACCAAATCTCAATTTTATAAAACTATCTTAAGACTGTAGAAAATGGAAAGCAATCTGTCCAGATTTGTCAGAAGAAGTTGGGATGGCAACTCTGAAATTCATATGTAAAATTACCAATAATCTCTCATTACGTTCATCTCAGTTAATTATATTTTATATGGTATATTGTACGCCAAATCCACTCTTTCCATGGGGTGTCAAAGGAGAATTTGTTTTACCTGAAATTTCCATTCATCTACGATTAGGCCTAGTAGATTGTCATGAACTGGAAAAAACGGTCTCTTCTTTGCTCGTAGCCCTGCAAATATCTCGTCCTGCACTGAATGGGCTTCCTGGATGTCCTCTACCCCATTGTAGTCATAACAGCATTAAGGAGTTCATCCATCTGATCTAATGAGAAATAGTATGTCTGAGGCGGTCATCTGCGGCCCGCTGACATATATGGACAGTGACGTCAGAGGCTTCTCCAAAAGAGGAATCCCCCGCCAGGCTGTCAGAAACGCTCTGGATGGGGATTTCACTCCTAGAAGGAGCCCCAATAGAGCTATCTACAGGGGTGTGTGCACGAGGCAATACGGTATCTACAAAAGGGGTGTGTGCGCGTGGCACTACCAACAGAGGGCACTGTGTCATTATCTACAGAGGGCATTATCTACAGAGGGCACTGTGGCATTATCTACAGAGGGCACTCTGTCATTATCTACAGAGGGCACTATGGCATCTAAATCCCATCTTACCCCCATAGAAAGTGATACCAGGAACGGCATCAACCCTCTTACATGCATTAATAGGGAAAGGAAAAACACTGAGGATTGGGGGGTGGGTCTATTTAACTTCTTGTTGTTTCCAGTGACTATTACATGTGGAGCCTCAGCCTCCTGTGGTACTGTAATGGAGCATACAGTGAGAAATATATATATATCGTTTTACGTTGTGATGTGTTCGGCCGGTAGTTCTCCATCATGACCTCCTTGTACAGATACTTGTGTCCTTCTACATACTCCCACTCCTCCATGGAGAAATAGACAGCAATGTCCTGACACCTAATGGGAACCTGACACACACAATGATAGTCATTATCCAGACACTTCCAGTGCTGATACTGTATAATTTCCCATCATTCCCAGCAGTGTCACCTCTCCAGTCAGCAGCTCAGTCATCTTGTGGAGAAGTTCTAGAATCTTCTGCTTATTGTTCTTCTCATGCATCCGGGAGTGAGGAGGGAGATCTATTATGGGAGTCCGGCTCCTGCTCCGCTGACTCATGACTTCTGGGGGCGAGAGAGGGGGGGAGAGAGAGAGAGATTCTTAGAAAACTTCATTTGTATAACCCTAAGGAAAATGGGATATGATGGAAACCTTTATATATGTTACAGGAGGAAAGAAACAAGCACAGGAACACGAGGGCAAAATCTGACATTAGTGTGGGGGAAGATCAGAATATATAAACCTGCCTGGTGTAATCCTAGATCTATCCTAAGAGAAACATAAGAAGGAAATAATATAAATGTCAACTAGATGGACCATGTGTTCTCCTCCTGACGTCATCTTCTATGTTTCTATATAGATGTCAGACTAGTGGTAGAAATCCTCATCTCCAGGATTGACTTCTGCCATGTAATTCTCCTCCTGCCTTCATCTTCTATGTGTCTATATAGATGTCAGACTAGTAGTAGAAATCCTCGTCTCCAGGACAGACTCCGGCCATGTGATTCTCCTCCTGCCGTCATCTTCTATGTTTCTATATAGACTAGTGGTAGAAATCCTCGTCTCCAGGACAGACTCCGGCCATGTGATTCTCCTCCTGCCGTCATCTTCTATGTTTCTATATAGATGTGAGACTAGTGGTAGAAATCCTCGTCTCCAGGATGGACCATGTGATTCTCCTGGTTCCTGTGGTCCTTCTCCTCCTGGTTACAACGTCACTACTTACTATTCTCATTACTCTACAACATTAGTATTAGCATGATACATAACTGGTCATATTGCTGGCTGATCTTCACTTCTTTCCGTCACTTGGAATGTCTCGTAGATGGTATACAGGACACTGGATTCTTCCTATGATGTATCTTCCCTATGTGTGACTTGTTACATAATACAATAAAGAACATAGAGATATAGAAATGTTTACCTCTCCGCTCAGCAGGTAAATTATCTCCAGGATGAAGTTTAATATTCTTGTGGTCATCTCATTGCTGTCCTTGTCCATTGTTGGTGGGTCATTCAGGAGAAGGAACGTTCTGGATGAGAACATAGATCCACTGGAAGTTGTAGTACTGCAGGCACCTTTATGAGAAGAGGAGGGAATCATACAGGGGACGACGCCATGTGTGAAATACAGAAACTCACTTATTGAGAGAAACCGGTTCTCCGAGCCTCCACCACATGGAATAATGGGGCATAACCAGCATCGACAATTATCTACAGGATGTATCATAAATGTCTGATTGATGATAGGTGCGGGTCCCAGAGGGGTGACCCGTACCTATATGGATGAGAGGGACCTGTACCTATGTGGACGAGGGGGACCTGTACCTATGTGGACGAGGGGGACCTGTAACTATGTGGACAACTGGGGCTGCTGGCGACTGATCCAGGCAGAGAATGAATAAAGAGGTGGTCACACATGTACGACTCGTTATATTAAATTCTACGGGTGTAAAGGAAACAGACGAGCGTGGCCACTTCTACATTCATTCTCTACCTGGATACAGTGACCACCTCACCAAGCGGGTCGGGGGACCTCTCTTCTCTACATAGGTGTGGTTCCCATAGGAGGATCTGCATCTATCAGACATTTATGGAATATCCTGTTGATATGTTATAAATGTGATAAAAATAACACTTAACAACTGTGGTGGAAAAAAAAGAATTAGGGTATGTTCACACGAGGGCGTCCGTTACGGCTGAAATTACGGGGATGTTTCAGCCTGAAAACATCCCCGTAATTTCAGCCGTACCGGCATGTGCAGGCGCTTGAACGCCGCGTCAATTACGGCCGTAATTGGCGCTGCTATTCATTGGAGTGAATGAAGAACGGCTCCAATTACGGCCAAAGAAGTGACAGGTCACTTCTTTGACGCGGGCGTCCATTTACGCGCCGTCATTTGACAGCGGCGCGTAAATATACGCCTCGTGTGAACAGACAAACGTCTGCCCATTGCTTTCAATGGGCAGATGTTTGTCAGCGCTATTGAGGCGCTATTTTCGGGCGTAATTCGGGGCAAAAACGCCCGATTTACGTCCGTAAATAGGCCGTGTGAACATACCCTTACACTTCCTAGTAATTTCATGGCTTTATTCACAAACATTTCCACGTCTCCACCCTAGTCTAGTCTCTCTAGCTGGAGAAGAACCCATGCTAGGGCGGAAACGTGGCAATGTTTGGTGAATACAGCGATGTAGGTTTTTAGGATCTAGAACGAGTGCAGTGTTTTTTTCTATTTTGGCTGGTATAGTGGAGCTGAAAGGGCTAAAGCTCGACACTGCATGCACCCGTATGTATATACAACCTGGAGAACTTTCTTTCCATATGTTGGGAGTTGTGATGTGCTGCTGATCTCTACATTCTTTCATACATTATCATATTCACCTGTCTTCTCCATTCCCTCACGACCGGTGGACGGTCTAAACACCAATATCGCAGTATTCTCAATCAAGCGAAGATCAACATTTAACTCCTCGGTGACATGTTACACAACTGTACGTTCCAGCCACAAAGGGCGCATTATGAAGCGGGATGACAGGCTGAGCCCACTCCAAAATCAGCGGGTGTCAGCAGCATGTTACAGCCAACACCACACTGCAACAATTCAGATCCCGTTGGTTTAACCCCTTAAATGCCACGGTCAATAGCGGCTGCGGCACTTAAACCATTAGAAATGGGCCCCCCCTCTGAATTACCCTTCGCTGATGGTTGTCATGGCAGTCTGGTGGTTAATGAAGGACCCCAGGTCTGCAATCTTTGTGCTCCTATTAAGCCCTGCCAGAGATCAACAGGAGCCTGTAAAAGTCACGATATACTGCAATACATTAGTGCATGAAAGTGACCCAACAATCTCTGGTTCAAGTCTCCTAGGGGGACTAATAAAAAAAAATGAAAAAAGTTAGTCATACAGCCCTGGCCGCATTTGTTAGGCATCTAGCTGCCATAGCAACTCATCAAACGCTCACAATCGCATTAGCGGACCGCTGATAGACGACAGACAGCCTCCTACCTCCGTAAACCCCTTAGATGCTGCAGTCGCTATTGACTATGGCATCTAAGGGGTTAAGTGGACGTCTACTCAAGCAGGATCCCGGCAGTCATGTCTTGTGCCTTCCTTTGTATAGTAACGTTTCTTCATATGTTTATTGGTCCTACTTTCTGGCCTTTAGTCCCTATTTCTCTCGACCCCCCCAGTTGTTGGAGTTGACCTGATCGTAATATAAAGGAAAGTTCCGAAGATAAAGTCGCGTGTCCCTGAACTGAAGTGTTAGCGCATGTGGACTCATACGTGAACGGTTCACATTTCACATTATTCACCAGGGACCCCAGATATAAACTGCGGTGTCTATACTGGTGCCAAAAACTGCAATACCTTGGACTAAATCCCCATCTTTACCAGGACAATTCTAGATACTCTGGATACGGGGAGATAATTCATGTTTTACCTTCCACCGTATCTGAAATATTCACTGCTTTATATTAACATCAATACAATCCCAAGGTAAGTAAAGGAGCTAAGCAAATCCAGCCGTTCATTGTGGGATCATCAGACAGGAATTCCCCCAATTCATTCTCAGTCCTAACAAGGCACCAAATTCTTCATATATTCATCTGACGTGCCACACTGAGAATCCAGCACCAAAAAACAGGAGCGAGACCTCCACATACAGCGAAATCCCCCCAAATACAAGCCCTCCTATGCATCATCTCCTCCAACAATATGACAACAACGTGTCCCCACATCTAGTACCAGGCAAAAAGATGAACATGATGGAGGACTTGTAACCCATTCCCACAAATCTATCACCAAAACATCCCAGAGTAAGTCCCAATACACAGCGTACAAGACCACTGCTGCATAAAGTGAACGAAGATCTGACACATCATGTCACCAGCAAACGTTCTCCTCACATGTAACACGTGTCACGTCACCAGCAGCATCTCTCCTCACATATAACACGCGTCACGTCTCCGGCAGCCTCTCTCCTCACATGTAACACGTGTCATGTCACCGGCAGCCTCTCTCCTCACATATAACACGTGTCATGTCACCGGCAGCCTCTCTCCTCACATATAACGCATGTCATGTCACCTGCAGCCTCTCTCTTCACATATAACATGTGTCATGTCACCGTCACTTTCTCCTCACATATAACACGTGTCATGTCACCGGCAGCCTCACTCCTCACATATAACACGTGTCATGTCACCAGTAGCCTCTCTCCTCACAAATAACACGTGTCATGTCACCGGCAGCCTCTCCCCTCACATATAACACATGTCATGTCACCTGCAGCCTCTCTCTTCACATATAACATGTGTCATGTCACCGTCACTTTCTCCTCACATATAACACGTGTCATGTCACCGGCAGCCTCTCTCTTCACATATAACACGTGTCATGTCACCGGCAGCCTCTCTCCTCACATATAACACGTGTCATGTCACCGGCAGCCTCTCTCCTCACATATAACACGTGTCATGTCACCGGCAGCCTCTCTCCTCACATATAACACGTGTCATGTCACCTGCAGCCTCTCTCCTCACATATAACACGTGTCATGTCACCGTCACTTTCTCCTCACATATAACACGTGTCATGTCACCGGCAGCCTCTCTCCTCACATATAACACGTGTCATGTCACCGGCAGCCTCTCTCCTCGCATATAACACGTGTCATGTCACCGGCAGACTCTCTCCTCACATATAACACGTGTCATGTCACCGGCAGCCTCTCTCCTCACATATAACACGTGTCATGTGTCCGGCAGCCTCTCCTCACATATAACACGTGTCATGTCATTGTCACTTTCTCCTCACATATATCACATGTTTTTGTTGTAGTTTTACCAGAAATACAAAGAAAAATAGAAGAAAAGCTATAGAATAAGCCGGTGATGTCATCTTACCTTACACTGCAGTCACGCGCCGCGTCTTCTTCTACAAATAACGTAAGACAGGGGGGAATGCAGCTTAGTGAGATATATATCGCCAGATGAAGGAGCTGGGATAATAATCACGTGACATGAAGGGACGGAGCTCAACTGTGCAGCGGATAAAGGACCTGTAAAAACGCATATGTAAGGGTAAATGTGAGGGGCGGGGCTATGTGAGGGGCGGGGCTATGTGACGTGTGTTCAGGTGATGGATTCAGTGTTTTCTCTTCTATAGGTTGTCAGCAATTGTGTGAGAGGGAGCCAGAGGAATGCTGGGAGTTGTAGTCCTCTCCTCTCATATCTCCTCCCTGTAATGTCCACTGATATCCCATAATAACAGTCTGGACATGCTGGTAGTTGTAGTCCTCTCCTCTCATATCTCCCCCTGTAATGTCCTCTGATATCCCATAATAACAGTCTGGACATGCTGGTAGTTGTAGTCCTCTCCTCTCATATCTCCCCCTGTAATGTCCTCTGATATCCCATAATGACGGCCTGGACATGCTGGGAGTTGTAGTTCTCCATTATATCTCCTCCTGTAATGTCCTCTGATATCCTATAATAACAGCCTGGACATGCTGGTAGTTGTAGTCCTCTCCTCGTATATACAAAAAAAATAAAAAAATATATATATATATATCAGCGTCTGCGGTGTGCATCTGCATTTTCTTGTTACTGGTATTACATTAGTCTCGGCAGATTTGCACCTACATATCTATTTCATGTTTAGGAGGCGCTGACCAACTCTTTTTGTTTGCAGACTGTTATTATGGGATATCCGAGGACCTTACAGGGAGGAGGTACAAGAGGAGAGAACTACAACTCTCATCATGTCCAGGCTGTTATTATGGGATGTCAGAGACATTACAGGGAGGAGATAACTACAACTCCCAGCATGTCCAGGCTGTTATTATGTGATATCCGAGGACCTTACAGGGAGGAGGTACAAGAGGAGAGAACTACAACTCTCATCATGTCCAGGCTGTTATTATGGGATGTCAGAGACATTACAGGGAGGAGATATAAGAGGAGATAACTACAACTCCCAGCATGTCCAGGCTGTTATGTGATATCAGAGGACATTACAGGGAGGAGGTATAAGAGGAGAAAACTACAACTACCAGCATGTCCAGACTGTTATTATGGGATATCAGAGGACATTACAGGGAGGAGGTATAAGAGGAGGACTACAACTCCCAGCATGTTATTATGTGATATCAGAGGACATTACATGGAGGAGGTATAAGAGAGGACTACAACTACCAGCATGTCCAGGATGTTATGATGGGATATCAGAGTACATTACAGGGAGGAGTATAAGAGGAGAGAACTACAACTCCCATCATGTCCAGACTATTATGGGATATCAGAGGACATTACAGGGAGGAGGTAAAAGATAACTACAACTCTCAGCATGTCCAGACTGTTATTATGGACTACCAGAGAACATTACACACTGATCTCATCACCTCCGCTGCACAGCTAAGCTCCGCCCACTCCTGTCACGTGATTATTTTCACAGGTCTTTCATCCGGCGATTCTTTACTGCTTTATTGAGCTCCGCCCCCTGATGTATTGATCACATGATAGTGACGTCATCACAGCGCCTTCGTCTACTTCTCTGCCTTGCTGAGCTCCGCCCCCTTTACAAATTTATGACATGATGATGACGTCACCACCACAGGTACTTCATCCATCACGTCATCGCTGTACACTTTAGGTACTAACCACATGATAGTGACGTCACCACAGCTGCTTGGTCTACTATTCCGCAACACAGTTGAGCTCCGCCCCCTCAGGATCACATGATGGTGACGTCATCCCAGGTCCTTCATCCACCACTTCTCCGCTGCACTATTGAGCTCCGCCCCCTCAGGTACTGATCGCATGATGATGACGTCATCACAGGTGCTTCATCCACCACTTCTCAGCTGCACTATTGAGCTCCGCCCCCTCAGGTACTAATCGCATGATGGTGACGTCATCACAGGTCCTTCAGATATGGTAATATTACAGATACAGTGCGCGGGTCCTGGTCGGTGTATGACTATTAGTCACTGCTGTTGTGTTGTTCTCTCTCTTATCAGTCAGTAGAGTATTTCCCATGATTTAGAGCGGTATATACAGAGGATATATTTATCTCACTTGTACATTAGCTGCTGCTAAGCTGCATTCCCCCCTGTCTTACGTTATTTGTAGAAGAAGACGCGGCGTGTGACTGCAGTGTAAGGTAAGATGACATCACTGGCTTATTCTCAGCTTTTCTTCTATTTTTCTTTGTATTTCTGGTAAAACTACAACAAAAACATGTGTTATATGTGAGGAGAGTCTGCCGGAGACATGACACGTGTTATATGTGAGGAGAGGCTGCTGGAGACATGACACGTGTTATATGTGAGGAGAGGCTTCCGGAGACATGACACGTGTTATATGTGAGGAGAGGCTGCCGGAGACATGACACGTGTTATATGTGAGGAGAAAGTGACGGTGACATGACACGTGTTACATGTGAGGAGAGAGGCTGCCGGTGACATGACACGTGTTATATGTGAGGAGAGAGGCTGCCGGTGACATGACACGTGTTATATGTGAGGAGAGAGTCTGCCGGTGACATGACACGTGTTATATGCGAGGAGAGAGGCTGCCGGTGACATGACACGTGTTATATGTGAGGAGAAAGTGACGGTGACATGACACGTGTTACATGTGAGGAGAGAGGCTGCCGGTGACATGACACGTGTTATATGTGAGGAGAAAGTGACGGTGACATGACACGTGTTACATGTGAGGAGAGAGGCTGCCGGAGACATGACACGTGTTATATGTGAGGAGAAAGTGACGGTGACATGACACGTGTTACATGTGAGGAGAGAGGCTGCCGGTGACCTGACACATGTTACATGTGAGGAGAGAGGCTGCCGGTGACCTGACACATGTTACATGTGAGGAGAGAGGCTGCCGGTGACATGACACATGTGACATGACACATGTTACATGTGAGGAGAGAGGCTGCCGGTGACATGACACCATGACACGTGTTACATGTGATCAGAGAGGCTGCGGGAGACATGACACGTGTTACATGTGAGAAGAGAGGCTGCAGGTGACATGACACGTGTTACATGTGATAAAGAGATATTTTGGATACATTGTAACATATTAGAGAAGACCTCCAGTGGTAACACAACTTTCCATATCGTCCCCCATGACGGCACACTAGGAGGATGATCCCTTGACCTCTGTACGGACAGGAACTGAGAGAGGTTAAAAGGGCCCCACACGCAGCCTCCCACCAGTGTATTTCCTGGTCCCACAGGAGTCAGGATGAAGAGACGATCCTTTTCCCCTTTTTTTTGGACTGGGGGGGGTTTGAGGCAAGTCTAACCTTGACGTGGAGGTCAGGATCGGGGGGGGGGGGGTCTCCTCCTCCCGACCAGGATTCCACTTGGGGGGGGAGCATACCCAAGGTTTTTCCCTCTCCCCCCCCCCCCCCCCCCTTGTTGAAGATGCCACCCGTCCGCCTGCCGTCCCGTGAGAATAACATTGGACTGAGTGAAGCATTTCCGCCGGCTTCACTACCCACGTGCGATTTCAACCAGACGGCCAACATCCGGCGTAAGTGGCGTCAGACGACCGCGAGGACGGAAGTGACGTCGCAAGCGGAGACTGCATCGGGAACATGGTGCGGGTAAAAGACCGGCGTGTTCAATACAAATTGCCACGTGCATCCTGCTCTGAGGTCTGTGTTTCCCAGCATGTCCATTCATGGTGCCGATTTGGTGGAGTCCCAGTTTACAGATTCTGAGGTCTCCTGCCCATCTACAGTGAGTTTTTTCCCCCATGGGGGGGATAATACCTGGCATGTTAAATGTAAGCTATACTAGCCGGGTCTCCCTCTCTCTCATTTATTAGGTGGAGAAAGATGTATTCCAAAAACCTAAGCAGAAAGAGCTTAGAAGAGCCAAAAAGTGTGCTACATGCTCTAAGTAGCTGGCAGGCGCATACAAAAAACAGTTATGTTCATCATGCATTAATAAACGAATCAAGGATGAACAGCCTTCCCTCATGGAGGAATTGCGTTCCATGATCAGAGAAGAAGTACAATCCTCCCTATCATCCATACAGCCTCAATGTGCGACCACTCCTCCCCGTATAAAAAGGCAAAATTAGTGAACTAACCCCCATCTGATTCAGACACTGAAGGGGCCTCTTGTTCCTTTAAGGATCCAGAGGACATAGACAAATTGGGGTCACTAGATCCTGAAGGAGATCAGGATGATGAGAAGAAATATTATTTTTCCTCTATAAATATGGATGATTTACTAAAAGCGGTCAGGGGTACAATGAATATCGAGGAGGTTGCAAAACAAAAGACCATCCAGGATGAGATGTTTGGTGGTCTAAGACAAAAAAAAGAAGCGTGATTTCCCTATTAACGAAAATTTATTTGAGTTAATAAACGAGGAATGGAAGGACCCAGAAAGAAGGCTGGGAGTCTCTTGTGAATTTAAGAATCGCCTCCTATTTGATAAAGCGAATACAGGCATCTGGGACGAGATCCCTAAAGTAGATATTCAGAATGCAAAGGTGGCTAAACAAACATCCTTACCATTTGAAGCATCTGCTCCGCTCACAGACCCCATGGATCGGAAGTCAGACTGTCTCCTAAAGAAGGCCTGGGAGACATCAATGTTTAACATGAAAACGAACATAGCAGCCACTTCAGTAGCTAGAACCCTATTTGTTTGGCTAGGTGAGCTGGAGAACCACCTCAAGGTAAAAACGTGCACGGACCAATTAGCGGAGTCAATTCCTCTCCTAAAAGCAGCTACAGGGTTTCTAGCAGATGCCTCGGCGTAATGCATCAGGTTCGCAGCCAAGAAAGGTGCCCTCACTAACGCCGCGAGAAGTTCTCTGGTTAAAATACTGAGGGGGGGGGGGGACACCCGTTCAAAAAATAGGTTTTGTAACATCCCGTTTAGGGGGGCATATGTTTTTGGTCCGGATCTAGACAAAATACTAGAGAAGGCGGCAGATAGGAAAAAGGGATTTCCAGAGGATAAGTCAGATAAAAGGAATTTTCCCTTTCGTTCCGAAAGGCCCCACGGTGAAAACTATAGAGAGAAAGGAAAGACAGGTCCTTGAATTTATCCAAAAGGAGGGAGGGGTAGAAGCTTCTTGCTCAATCCAAATAGACAGGAAAACAGACCATGACGTCAGTCGGAGGAATGTTGTTAAAATTCTACAATCTATGGAGCAACATCACACAGAACAAATGGGTCCGAGACATCATAAGAAACGGCTACCGTGTGGCATTTTCAAACCCTTCCTCCGAAGAGATTTGTTCTAACCACACAACCCTCACAATTTCTGAAAATTTAGATGTTAGACAAACTCAGAAACCTACACCAGAGAGGAGTAATATCTCAGGTACCTCAGGATCAGTGAGGAGAATGTCACTACTCTTCGCTGTTACTTCTAAAAAAAAAACACGTCCCCATTCATCTCTCCTCGCAAAGGTTCCTAAGGTTTTCAGTAAAAGACTCGACGGGCCAGGTAGTCCATTACCAATTTACAACTCTCCCCTTTGGAATTTCATCCGCCCCAAGGGTATTTACAAAACTTATGATAGAGGTGATGGCTTCATTTTGCAGACGGGGAATTATTATTATCCCCTATCTGGACGACTGCCTGATTACAGGAGATTCTTTCCACTCAGGTAAAGCTAGTGACAAGCCAACTAGCAGAACTGGGTTGGATATTAAACTACCAAAAATCCAACTTGATTCCAGACACTCGGATGAAATTTCTGGGGGTCATACTCGACTCTACCCTAAAGACGTCCCTATTACCGGGAGAGAAAATAACCATAATCTACAATATCAAGAATTTTCAAAAAGCCTCCTCTTACAAAAGAAGAGCGGCAATGAGTATACTAGGTCATATGACAGCCTGCATTCAGTCAGTGGCCTGGGGCCAAATCCATTCCCGTCAACTCAAAAGGTGGATACTTTCCTCATGGGACAAAAAACAGTTATCCTGTAATGTCGGGGTAGGGAGACAGACAAGTGAGCCCTAATCTACCCGCCACTCAGTCCCTGCCTACTTGCAACGACCGGCCCTAGGCGACGGGGTACAACTGGGCGACAGTCCCTACACTCAATAGTTGCACAACAGACAAACGGACAAGGGTACAAAGAAGCCAGGGAAATGGGGAAGTTGCCCACAGGGACACCGTGAGCAACAAGCGAAGTGAACGAGCCGAGTCAAACCAGGAGATGAGCGAGGTACAAAAACGCAGAGCAGAAGAGTGGTCAGTAAAGCCAAGGTCAATCACAAGCAGAGGATCAGTAGTTCAAGAAGCTGCAGCAGGGCCAGGAAACCAGCAGAGAAGAATCACAAGCAAAGGAGGAACAGGAAAGGCAGGTATAAATAGACAGAGGGCGGGAGCTAGCTCCATCTGGCCAGGCTGTGATAGGCTCTCCCACTCCTAAGCCTGCCATCCTGGGTGGTGGAAGATGTAGTCAGTCTCACAGACATAGTAGCAGGTGCAGACTGATTACCTATGGGCGTCAACACAGAAGTTGTGTCTGGCAGATCCTTTACATATCCCTAGATCGGAAGATAAACCTACCACAGAAGATAAAATCTTCGCTATATTGGTGGACAGAGCACTCAAACCTCAGGAGGGGTGTAATTTGGCATCAGTCTCCAGCAATCTTAGTTCTTACAGTTGCAAACAAAAAAGGTTGGGGAGCCAAACTCCCAGACAATTGTATTCAGGGGACTTAGCCACCGACCATAGCGGCTTGATCCTCAAATTTCCGAGAATTAAGAGCAGTCTGGGAAACACTGGTCAAGTTCCTTCAATTTTTAGAACAACAGTGTCAAGATACGGTCAGACAACATATATTTTCTGAAACACCAGGGGGTACCCGATCTCCCTCCCTGCTCTCACTGTCTCAGAGAATATTCTTTTGGGCAGAACAAAATCTGCTTTCCCTATCGGCCATCCACCTAAAAGGCTTGGAGAATACAGAGGCAGATTTCCTAAGCAGGAAAAACCTAGATCTAGGCAAATGGTCTCTAAATCAGGATGTCTTTCTTCAGATCACACAGCTATGGGGGTTTCCTCAAGTGGACCTGCTTGCGAACCGATTAAATTCCAAAACAGAGCTCCTCTTCTCCCTAAACCCCCAGGATCGTCCCCTAGGCATAGATGCTCTATCTCAGCTTTGGGACATGGATCTAGCATATGCCTTTCCACCACTCCTGCTGATATCAAGGGTCCTTCAACAGCTTTATAAGGAAGATCTGAAACTCAATTTGATTGTTCCATTCTGGCTAAAAAAAAAAAGGCCTGATTTCCAATCCTGAGGGAATTGGCACTGGAAGACCCTATAGAACTTACTTTTAAGACCAGATCTACTGATCTACTAGTACAGGGGCCGCTATGACATCAGAATAACCAGAACCTTCACTTATCAGCCTGGATCCTGAAGGGGCACTGCTCAAAGAAAGGGGTTTATCCCAGAAGGTAATAACAACCCTAAAAGCTAGTCGTAAACTGGTTACTTCCGCAATTTATCTAAAGATTTGGAAGAAATTTACCTCCTGGTGTGGAAACCAAACCCCGGACCAGAATCATCCAGTCATCCAGCAGATTTTGGATTTTTTTTACAGCTGGATCTAGGTCTTAGACCAAGCACCCTCCGAGTACAGGTCTCGGCACTTAGTACGTTTTTTGACACCCAGCTGTCAGAACACAGGTGGGTGAAAAGATTCATGTCGACCAAAAGACAGTCATCCACGCAATGGGAATGTTGTCCTCAGGGCCCGAACTAGACCCCCCCCCCTTTGAACCAATCGAAGAAGTAGACCTCAAACACTTGTCCCTTAAAGTTGCCTTTCTAATAGCGACAACCACAGCAAAGAGACTGGGGGTAATACAGGCGCTATCCACATAAGAACCGTACCTTAGGATAACGGATGATAGAATAGTACTAAAGCTGGATCCTAATTTCCTTCCAAAGGTCGTATCAGATTTTCATAGAAATCAATGTCCTACCTTCATTTTGTCAGGACCCCAGGAATCAAAAATAAGAGGAATTTCATTGTCTTGATGTTAGAAGGGCAGTCTTACAGGTTACTGAAGTCAGTTCCTGTAAACATCAGGTCCCATTCCACCAGATCGACAGCTTCATCATGGGCAGAAAGGGGAGGAGTTTCGCTAGACAAGATTTGTACTGCAGCTACTTGGGCTAGCTCCCGTATCTTTGCAAAACATAGGCTAGACCTTTCATCCAGTAGAGACTTAGCCTTCGGCCGCAAAGTACTTCATGTGGTAGTCCCACCCTAAACCATCTAATTTGGTATTCTTCTAGTGTGCCGTCATGGGGGATGATATGGAAAGTAAGAATTAGTCTTACCGGTAATTCAGTTTCCTTGAGTCCCCCATGACCGCATACATTTACCCACCCTAGCGTCCTAGTGGTATGTGAAATTAACCTTCCGGTGTAGTAATATGGTACACACTGGTGGGAGGCTGAGGGTGAGGCCCTTTTAACCTCTCTCCGTTCCTGTCCCTACAGAGGTCAAGAGCTAATCCTCCTAGTGTGCTATCATGGGGGACTCAAGGAAACAGAATTACCGGTAAGACTAATTCTTACTTTCCATGTCTGCATTCCGCACCTCCCCCCCCCCCTCGTCTGTATACCACTCTCTACACGTCTCTTATATATACCGGACTTCCTTCTTGAACTGCTGCGTTATCTGTTCTTTATAAAAGTCTCCATCCTGATTCTGAGATTTCCCCAGCTTTCTCTTCCTCTCTGCTTTGCTATCAATCCCATGATGCTTCAGTACAGCATCACATGACCAGCTAAAGACCATTTCTTCATGCTGGGGGACACTGATTGATTATCATTCTCTCTGTGAGAAACCGTAAGTATACAGACAGGGAGGCTGCACTACATTCTTCTATACCTTTGTGACAGGAACCTAAGTATCAGTGGTAGCTGAAGATAGAAGTTTCTGCCCCCCCCCCCCTGTATACAGAACGTGTGTGGTCCAGGAACTGCTAATGGGTGACACATAGATCTCCATAGACTCAAATAGAGAAAGCGTGTCACCGAGAACCGAGTCACACTGCTGCTAAGCAACCATTCCAGTCTGATATATAGTGATAAATAACAGGTGAGAGATGGACACATGGAATACCAGAATGGACCACATGGGAAAGTTTCGTTTTGGCCGGAGTGTCCCTTTAACAGGATAATCGATAAATGTCTGATCGATGCGGGCCCTCCTATGGGAACCACGCCTATGTAGAGAAGAGGGGTCCCCTGACCCGCCTGTTGAGGTGGTCGCTGCATCCAGGTAGAGAATGAATGTAGAGGGGGCCATGCTCGTCTGTTTCCTTTACACCCGTAGAATCGAATAGAACAAGTCGTACATGTGTGACCACCTCTTTATTCATCCTCTGCCTGGATCAGTCGCCAGCAGCACCCGTTGTCCACATAGTTACAGGTCCCTCTCGTCTACATAGGAACGGGTCCCCCCTCGTCCACATAGGTGTGGGTCACCCCACTGGGGCCCGTACCTATCATCAATCAGACATTTATGATACATCCTGTAGATAATTGTCGATGCTGGTCATGCCCCTTTATTCCATGTGGTGGAGGCTCGGAGAACCGGTTTCTCTCAATAAGTGAGGTTCTGTATTTCAGACATGACGTCATCCCCTGTATGATTCCCTCCTCTTCTCATAAAGGTGCCTGCAGTACTACAACCTCCAGTGGATCCATGTTCTCATCCAGAACGTTCCTTCTCCTGAATGACCCACCAACAATGGACAAGGACAGCAATGAGATGACCACAAGAATAATAAACTTCACCCTGGAGATCATCTACCTGCTGAGCGGAGAGGTAAACGTTTTATATTTCTATGTTCTTTATTGTATTATGTAACAAGTCACACATAGGGAAGATACATCATAGGAAGAATCCAGTGTCCTGTATACCATGTACGAGACATTCTAAGTGACGGAGAGAAGTGAAGATCAGCCAGCAATATGGCCAGTTATGTATCATGGTAATACTAATGTTGTAGAGTAATGAGAATAGTAAGTAGTGACGTTGTAACCAGGAGGAGAAGGACCACAGGAACCAGGAGAATCACATGCTCTGTCCTGGAGATGAGGATTTCTACCACTAGTCTGACCTCTATATAGAAACCTAGAAGATGACGGCAGGAGGAGAATCACATGGCCGGAGTCTGTCCTTGTGACGAGGATTTCTACCACTAGTCTGACCTCTATATAGAAACATAGAAGATGACGGCAGGAGAATCACATGGTCCATCTAGTTGACATTTATATTATTTCCTTCTTTTGTTTCTCTTAGGATAGATCTAGGATTACACCAGGCAGGTTTACATTTCTGATCTTCGCCCACACTGTCAGATTGTGCCCTCGTGTTCCTGTGTTTTAGTTTCCTGCCTTCTGTAACATATATAAAGGTTTCCATCATGTCCCATTTTCCTTAAGGTTCTACAAATTAAGTTCTTTGTTCTCTCACTCTCCACTCTCTCTCTATACACAGGATTACACAATAGTGAAGAAGACATGGGGTGACTGTGTGGCCCCCAGCAGTCATGAGTCAGGAGGATGGAGCAGGAGCCGGACCCCTATCACAGAGCCCTCTTCTCACTCCCAGATACATATGAAGAATAATAAGCAGAAGATCCTAGAACTTCTCCACAAGATCACGGAGCTGCTGATTGGAGAGGTGACCCTGCTGGGAATGCTGGGAAATTATACAGTATCAGCACTGGAGGAGTCTGGGTAATGACTGTATCATTGTGTGTGTGTCAGGTTCCTATAAGGTATCAGGACGTCGCTGTCTATTTCTCCATGGAGGAGTGGGAGTATCTAGAAGGACACAAGGATCTGTACAAGGAGGTCATGATGGAAAACTACCGGCCTCTCACATCACAAGGTAAAACGATATATATTTATTTTAACCCGTTAAATAATATCTGTAATTTCAGGTGACTTTACAGAATAAGCTACTATATGTGTGTACATGAGTAATAACACTATTTATGGCCGTTATATGACTTCTATATTTAATTTATCAGTTTTCTGCACTGCAGGCTCTATCTCTAATTGTCATTTATCCCTGAACTCCAGAGCGGGCGCTCAGTAGCTGCTATGATGTCTCCCTTATACAGCACATACAAGAAAGGGGAGATCCTGCTCTTCTATCTGTCTTAGCACACCCTCAGAAGCAGTGTTACTGTGGATCCAGCAGTGGGATGTGATAGTAGAAAACTGCTAGAAGTTGCAGCTGTATGGAGAAAGTTATACAGCAGTAATGAGCAGTGTTACTGTGGATATATTAATGGGATGAGAACGCATTTACTGGAAGCAGCATGGAGGACTTTATACAGCAGTGATGAGCAGTGTAGCTGTGACTCCCAGCACTGGGGTGAGCGAGAACACTTGATGGAAGCAGCATGGAGGACATTATACAGCAGTGTAGCTGTGACTCCCAGCACTGGGGTGAGATATAACCCTTACTGGAAGCAGCATGGAGGGCATAATGCAGCAGTACTGAACAGTGTAGCTGTGACTCCCAGCACTGGGATGAGAGAGAACACTTACTGGAAGCAGCATGGTGGACATTATACAGCAGTACTGAGCGGTGTAGCTGTGACTCCCAGCACTGGAGTGAGATATACTTACTGGAAGCAGCATGGAGGACATTATACAGCAGTACTGAGCAGTGTAGCTCTGACTCCCAGCACTGTAGTGAGATATACTTACTGGAAGCAGCATGGAGGTCATTATGCAGCAGTGTAGCTGTGACTCCCAGCACTGGGGTATGAGAGAGAGCACTTACTGGAAGAAGCATGGAGGACATTATACAGCAGAGATAAGCAGTGTAGCTGTGACTCCCAGCACTTGGGTGAAAGATAATACTTACTAGAAGCAGCATGAAGGAGATTATACAGCAGTACTGAGCCGTGTAGCTGTGACTCCCAGCACTGGGGTGAGATAGTAGAACTTTGCTGCTTTTAGTAATGTAATATAATGTATTATAAAGTTTCTTATCTTCGCTTGTACTATTGTTTATTGGGAAATTTTAAATGTCAGTTACTCTTTAACCCCTTTACGAGCTTTGACGTGTGCTTAAAGAGGCTCTGTCACCAGATTTTGCAACCCCTATCTGCTATTGCAGCAGATCGGCGCTGCAATGTAGATTACAGTAACGTTTTTATTTTTAAAAAACGAGCATTTTTGGCCAAGTTATGACCATTTTTGTATTTATGCAAATGAGGCTTTCTAAAGTACAACTGGGCGTGTTTACAGTAAAAGTACAACTGGGCGTGTATTATGTGCGTACATCGGGGCGTTTTTACTTCTTTTACTAGCTGGGCGTTAGGAATGGGAGTGTATGATGCTGATGAATCAGCATCATCCACTTCTCTTCGTTAACACCCAGCTTCTGGCAGTGCAGACACACAGCGTGTTCGAGAGAGATCACGCTGTGACGTCACTCACTTCCTGCCCCAGGTCCTGCATCGTGTCGGCCACATCGGCACCAGAGGCTACAGTTGATTCTGCAGCAGCATCAGCGTTTGCAGGTAAGTAGCTACATCGACTTACCTGCAAACGCCGATGCTGCTGCAGAATCAACTGTAGCCTCTGGTGCCGATGTGTCCTCGCTCGTCCGACACGATGCAGGACCTGGGGCAGGAAGTGAGTGACGACACAGCGTGATCTCTCGAGAACACGCTGTGTCTGCACTGGCAGAAGCTGGGCGTTGTGAAGAGAAGTGGATGATACTTCTATGCACAACGCACAGCTAGTAAAAGAAGTAAACACGCCCAGATGTAACACACATAATACACGCCCAGTTGGACTTTAGAAAGCCTCATTTGCATAAATACAAAAATGGTCATAACTTGGCCAAAAATGCTCGTTTTTTAAAAATAAAAACGTTACTCTTATCTACATTGCAGCGCCGATCTGCTGCAATAGCAGATAGGGGTTGCAAAATCTGGTGACAGAGCCTCTTTAAGTCACAGCCAGGTAAAAACTAAATCCAAACATATGTTAGGAATCACTGTTTTTCAGTTTCCCTGTTCACTATATGGTACAATAAATGGTGCCGTGAAAAACTACAACTCGTCCCGCAAACAACGAGTCCTCATACGACTTTATCAACGGAAAAATAAAACACGCCATGACTTGGAAGGTGGGGAGAAAAAAGCTAAAATAAAAGAAACAAAATGGCTGCAGATGGAAGGGGTTAAAGGGGTTTTCTGCGTTCAGGAAAATTGAGTAAGAGCAGAAAATATATAACAATAATGAAATAACCATCGCTCCATTGCGATCCGTGGTCTTCTTGTCTTTTTGTTTGTTGTTTTTTTTTAAACCTAGCTGTAGAGATGACAAGCCTGTAGATCCATATTCCCACTGCAGCCTATGTATAATATCTAACAAGGTGGACATTGGCCTCCTCTGCTAGGATCTGCATAATCTTCGTTCTCGCGTCCAGGAGGCTAGAACAAGAATATCCCATTTAGAAGACGTGGCCATGCCAGTTCCTTGAAATAATGCCTCTTTGAGAAAAGGTGTCGATGCATGGACCCAAAAGTCTGATGACCTAGAAAATCGGCTTCAAATTAATATCCGCAACATAAGCCTACTAGAGCGGTATGAAGGTAGAGAATCCTGTACCTTCATTGTACACCGGATTAAGGACATGCTCCCTGATCCGGCCTTGTCTGTGGCCTATGTGATTGAAATGGCCCACAGTGTTCCGGCCTAACCACCAACTTCGTGTGCGCTACCTGATCTACTGCCCCGTTTGCTTAGCAGCAGAGACTGAGAAGTAATTTTACAAGCAGCAAAACACATGGGAGAGATGTCCTCCGATTTCTACTATGTCCATTTTCTCTGCAGCGCTGCAAAAGACTAAAGCATAATTTTAGAAACGTCTGATAGAACTGCAGAATACCTACTCAATGGCTTTCCCGGCCAGGCTGTGCATTGTCCATGACAATAAAGCCACCGTCTTTACCACGCCATCATAAGTAGATGACAGGCTGAATGTCTGCAGAACATCGCAATGGAAAATAATTTTTACCATCAACTGTGCAAGCAGGTTCCATGTCGGCCGTTGCCAAGGGAAACTACTCTAGGGGTAGTGACCAGTGGATACTAGCGGCCAAGTCCACATCTCCATACTGAGGTCTAAGGGTGAACATCTACTTGTTCCTTAGACTCTGCTCCCTGAATAAGCCCTACGTCAAATCTCTTGGCGCTATAATGGGTCCACACTGTCCTCCTGCAGGCCCCAAGACAGCCTAAATATCGACAATTAAAATGGTGATACTGCCCAAATGTTTGTATATACTTCAGCATATTTCTAGTCTTTATATTTTATTTCCAATCTCTCGAGTCTTTAATGATCTCCTTCATATGGGGATCATCTACGTCCAAGCTTCAACTTGCTAATTTACAATGCCCCAAAGACTTGGCTGATCTGGTTCTTCCTGACATTTATAATATTTACCTGTCCAACTCAAATATGTAGGCCCTTGGCTATCAACACCCAGAACTTACCTTCTGAGCATCTTAGATACTCTATTATTGAGGCCAGAACTTGATAACTCGCAGGAATCACGTACCAAGCTTTTACCTATACTTCAGGTTGGCACAAAGACTCCAGTACGTCTGCACAATGCCTGAAATGTTCATTAGCACCTGCAAATTACTCGCACATTTTGTGGGCCTGCCCCACTCTTCTCCGTTATTAGCAGAAAGTAATAGACCTCCTCTCTACTGTTCCCCTATGGCTTGTGACCCAGACATAATCTATAGAACAGAAGTATAGGGGATGCACGTCTCAATCATTGATTTCAGGTGTTTCCTTCAGTCCCATTACCATAGGTTAGGGCTGGCGATTTTTGTCCAAAAATAAAATCTAGATTTTTTTCAACACTTTGGGCGATTTTCGATTTGAATCACGATTTTCACATTTTTTTTCCGTTTATTTAACAGTAATACCAAGAGATTTAATAATCTATTTTCTTTATATAAATAGCTTAAAGTGTAGCTAAACGTTCGACAAACTTCTGACATGTCATAGTGACATGTCAGACGTTTGGATTGGTGTGGGTCCGAGCAATGAGACCCCCACCAATCGCTAAAACGAAGCAGCTGAAGCACTCGTGTTAGCGCTCAGCTGCTTCGTTGCTGTTCGGCTTTTTCCGGAAAGCCGATGGATCACTGTACGGGCTCATAGACTTTCTATTGAGTCCGTACACCGATACATTGATTTCTGGAAATAGCCGAACAGACACGAAGCAGATGAGCGCTCACACGAGTACTTCAGCTGCTTTGTTCTAGAGATTGGTGGGGGTCTCTGTGCTCGGACCCCCGCCAATCCAAACTTCTGACATGTCACTATGACATGTCAGAAGTTTGTCGAACGTTTAGCTACACTTTAACAAATATTACTATTATAATTGTACGTAACTTCACAACTTTTAACCTCTGCAAATACTTTTTTATCAGAAATACAATTGGAGAATCGTCTATCTAATTGATTATAACTTCTGTGTGCCCCGGCAGGGAACAGGTTAACATAATCTATAATCAATGATGCGCAGCGTGCAATAACATCCCGCTCTGCCCGTCACCACCTCAGCCGGTCTCCAATATTGCAGACGAGAGCAGTGTAAATTGCAGCAGGGCCAGGCAGATAACGCTGAGCGGGCACTCTGGGGCGAGATTACATTATAGTGTCTGAAGTCTGAGCAGGACTATGTGCAGTGTTAAATTACCATGGGGTGTTCAATTACATTAAATGGTTAAAGGCGTTGTGTCGCAAAACACATGTATCCCCTATCCATCACTCGCCATGTAGTCGCCATTACCACAGGTGTATAACATCCATGGGTTGTTGTAAAGAGCTCACTGAATTCCATCGTGGGCCTGTAAAAGGACGCAACAAGCATAATAAGACATTTTGTACAACAGTTTGTAGTTCGGCCCCTTAACAACTTTTAGTACGCCGCCTGTTTTGGCATTGTGGAAACATGATTTTTTCAAATCTGACGTGTCGCTTTATATGGTAATAACTTTTGGAATGCAATTCTGTGTTTGTTTTCTCGTGGTCGATTTTTAAATTAAATATTTATTTGTGAAAAACTTATTTTTCTAAATTTATATGTATCTACTTGTAAAACAGATGGTAATAGCACACAAAATAGTTACTATTTCACATTTCCCATATGTATACTTTTATGTTTTGAACGTCCTTTTATTTTTCTAGGACGTTACAAGGTTTAGAACTTTAGCAGCAATTTCTCATATTTTCAAGAAAATTTCAAAAGGCTTTTTTTTCAGGGACCAGTTCAGTTCTGAAGTGGCTTTGAAGGTCTTATATATTAGAAAATCCCCATAAATTACCCCATCTTGAAAACTGCACCCCTCAAGTATTTAAAGCCGCATTCGGCCTCCTTAGTGTAAAGTTGGATTTCTCCTCGGCTTATCATCCTCAGTCCAATGGACATGTCAAAAGAATTAACCAGATCTATCTGCGGCACTTTGTCTCCAGACGGCATGATGACTGGGTGCAGCTGCTCAGTTCTCCTATAATGAAACGGCTGCCGTGCCGTTCCCCGCCGTCCCCACAGCCTCTGCTCCAGTTCTAGGAACTAGACCCTTCAAAGTATTCACAACAGCATTTAGAAAGTTTATTAACCCTTTAGGCGTTTAACAGGAATTAAAGCAACGTAGAGGTGAAATTCAGACATTTTACTGCCGAAATTAATTTGTAATAAAAAAAAATCTGTAACACTGGTTTTACTAGAGAAACGCAACTCCATGTTTATTGCCCAGATTCTGCAGTTTTTAGAAATATCCTACACGTGGCCCTGGTTTTGGACTGGACTGAAACACCGGCCTCAGAAGCAAAGGACCACCTAGTGGATTTTGGGGCCTCCTTTTTTTAGGAGTATATTTTAGGCACCATGTCAGGTTTGAAGAGGTCTTGTGGTGCCTAAACAGTCGAAACCACCCAAAAGTGTCCCCGTTTTGGAAACTACACCCCTCAAGGCGTTTTTCTAGAGGCATTGTTAGCATTTTGACCCCACAGTTTGTTTGTTTTTTGCATAATTTTGTGGAATTTGTCTGTGAAGATGAAAATCTCCTTTTTATTTCTGCTAAAACATAGAATTTTTTCAAGGAATAAAGGAGAAAAAGCACCCCAACATTTGTAAAGCAATTTCTCCCGATTACGGCAATACCCCATATGTGGTAATAAACTGCTGTTTGGACCCACAGCAGGGCTCAGAAGGGAAGGAGCGCCTTTTGGATTTTGGAGCAAGGATTTTGCTGGAATGGTTTTGAGTGTCATGTCTCATTTGCAATGCACTGGAGGGATGAAAAACAGTGGAACCCACCCCCCCCAAAAAAGACCCCCATCTTGAAAACTACACCCCTCAAGGAGTTTTTCTAGGGGTATAGTTAGCATTTTGACCCCACAGTTTTTTTGTAGAATTTAGTGGAATTAGGCCGAGAAAATGAATCTCAACATTTTTGTCCACTAAAATGTTGCATTTTTTTTAATTTTCACGGGATAAAAGAGGAAAAGCCGCCCAACATTTGTAACGCAATCTCTCCCGAGTACAGCAATACCCCATATGTGGACATAAATGTTTTTGTATTAGAAATTAATTAACCCTTTCAGGACTGATCCTTTTTTGCCTTTTCATTTTCGTTTTTCACTCCTCACCTTCCACTTTTTTTTATTTGTGAAAATGGCAGAAAATAGAACATGTTCTGTTTTTTTGACGGCCACTATTCACGGGCCGTTTTTAACTGTCAGGTGAATGGAGCCTAAGGCCCCTGGCTGGCATGACAACTCATTGCGATGACAGATGGAACCTCTTCCCTCTTGGTCTATTGCCTGCGACATCTAAGGGGTTAAACGTCCGGTATCTGTGTTCTCTCCAATCCAGACTGTTACAGCAGAATGTTGGCTGTTAGTTGCACCTGCTGGTGATAGCCCTGGCACAACTCCTGTTCCCGTTCCATTACTGTTTCACATTTAATTATTGTATGAAGATGTTTCAGTGATGATTACTTGCACTCAGAGGTCACTGCATTAGGTCAATTTTTTTACTACTTGATTGGATCCTCTTTGCCTCAGAACAGCCTGAATTCTTATTGGAATGAATGTAGCAAGGTATTGGAAATATTTACTACAGATTCTGATTGATCGCATTACTCTTTCCACTACAGTCTTAAGATACTTTTATAAAATTAATGTTTGGGGACTGTGCAGCCATTAGGTTATACAGAACTCCTTGTCATGTCCATGAATTCATCCTGAGGTGTGAGCTTTGACTCATGGAACATTGTCTTGTATAAGGTAGACTGCTGTGATGATGAGATTGTCCATAACAATATCAGGTTGTTGTATTAACCCCTTCGTGTCTAAGCCTGTTTTGGCCTTCAGGACCAGCCCCATTTTTGCAAATCTGACATGTGTCACTTTATGTGGTAATAACTCCAGAATGCTTTTGCCTATCCAAGCGATTCTGAGATTGTTTTCTCGTGACATGTTGTACTTTATGATACTGAAAAAATTTTGTCGTTAAATTCAATATTTATTTGGAAGAAACGCCAAGATTTAGAGAAAATTAGCAAAAATTTGCATTTTTCTAAATTTAAATGTATTTACTTGTAAAACAGATAGTAATACCACACAAAATACTTACTAGTTTATATTTCCCATATGTCTACTTTGTATGTTTGCGTCGTTTTTTGAATATTCTTTTATTTTTCTAGGACGTTACAAGGCTTAGAACTTTAGCAGCAATTTCTCATATTTTCAAGAAAATTTCAAAAGGCTATTTTTTCAGGGACCAGTTCAGTTCTGAAGTGGCTTTGAGGGCCTTATATATTAGAAAGTCCCCAGAAGTCACCCCATTTTGAAAACTGCACCCCTCAAAGTATTCAAAACTGCATTCAGAAAGTGTTTTAACCCTTTAGGCGTTTCACAGGAATTAAAGCAAAGTAGAGGTGAAATGTACAAATTTCATTTTTTTTCTTCGAAAATTCATTTGTAATACATTTTTTCTGTACCACTGAAGGTTTTACCCAAGAAATGCAACTCAATATTTATTGCCCAGATTCTGCAGTTTTTAGAAATATCCCACATGTGGCCCTAGTGTGATAATGGACTGAAACACTGGCCTCAGAATCAAAGGAGCACCTAGTGGATTTTGGGGCCTCCTTTTTTTAGAATATATTTTAGGCACCATGTCAGGTTTGAATAGGTCTTGTGGTACCAAAACAGTAAAGACCCCCAAAAAGTGACCCCATTTTGGAAACTATACCCCTCAAGGAATTTATCTGTGGGTATAGTTAGCATTTTGAACCCACAGTTTTTTTGCTACATTTATTTGAATTAGTATGTGAAGATGAAAATCTACTTTTTTTGTGAAAAAACGTAAAAATTGTAAATTTTTACAAGGAAAAAAGTAGAAAAAACACCCCAACATATGTAAAGCAATTTCTTCCGATTATAGAAATACCCCATATGTGGTAATAAACTGCTGTTTGGACCCACAGCAGGCCTCAGAAGAGAAGGAGCACCATTTGGATTTTGGATTTCTGATTTTGCTGGAATAGTTTTCAGTGCCGTGTCGCGTTTGCAATGCCCTGGAGGGATGAAAACCGTGGAAACCCCCCAATAGTGACCCCATTTTGGAAGCTACACCCCTCAAGGAATTTTTCTAGGGGTAAAGTTAGCATTTTGACGCCATAGTTGTTTTGCTGAATTCATTGGAATTAGTCTGTAAAGGTAAAAATCTACTTTTTTTCTGAAAAAAGGTAGCCATTTTTAATTTTTACAAGGAATAAAGGAGAAAAAGCACCCCAACATTTGTAAAACAATTTCTCCTGATTACGTAAATACCCCATATGTGGTAATAAATTGCTGTTTGGACCCACACCGGGGCTTAGAAGGGAAGGAGCGCTATTTGGCTTTTGGAGCTCAAATTTAGCTGGAATAGTTTTTGGGCGTCATGTCGAATTTGCAAAGCCCCTGAGAGACCGAAACAGTGGAAGCCCCCCAAAAGTAACCACATTTGGGAAACTACACCACTTAAAGGCAATGTGTTGCCAGAAAAACATGTTTTTTTTTTAAAATTAAACATTTAGTGTGTGGGTGATTACACATTGTTCAATTTATTTTTATTTTTTTCACGAGTCAGGAAATATTATAAATTGGATTCAATTGGATTCAAATTTATAGTATTTACCATTTCTGGTCACTAGATGGAGCCATTCCCAAAAACATGTGGTAAAGCAACCACATAGCTTTTCTGCTGCAAAATTGGGTAAAAAGCCCTCGCTCTAGTGAGCTCTCAGCATCCCCCCCTCCTTTATCCTGGCTAGTGCCGGGATAAACGAGGGGTTTGAACGGTGTAACCTCCTACACTGTGTGTCGCCATTTTTTGAGCTAACACACAGTGTAGTAGGTTTACATACAGTAGTAAACACACACAAACACGAACATACATTGAAATCTCTTACCTGCTCCTGCCGCCGCGGCTCCCTCCGGCCCGTCCGCTCCGTTTGCTGCCGCTGGTCCAAGTGCACAAATCCGGAAGCCGCGACCGGAAGTAGTAATATTACTGTCCGGCCGCGACTTCCGGTCCACAGGAAAATGGCGCCGGACGGCGCCAATTTCGAATTGGACTGTGTGGGAGCGGCGCATGCGCAGTTCCCACACAGACGCCGTACACTGAAGTCAATGGGACAGGAGCCGTTCGCAGTCCCTATGGGACTGTGGCTGCCGTATTCCATGTCTGTATGTGTCGTTAATCGACACAGACAGAAATGGAACAAAAAATGGCAGCCCCCATAGGGAAGAAAAAGTGTAAAAATAAGAAAAAGTAAAACACAAACACACAAATGAATATAAACGTTTTTAATAAAGCACTAACATCTTTAACATATAAAAAAATAATTTGTGATGACACTGTTCCTTTAAGGAATCTATCTAGGGGTATAGTGAGCATTTAGGCCCCACACGTCTTTTGCAGAAATTATTTATTTTTCACGGCGTTCACCGTGTGAGTTAAATAATGGTATATTGTAATAGCTTGGACTTTTACGGACGCAGCGATACCAATTTTGTGTATTTTTTTTACATTACTTCAGAGAAAAAATGTGAAAAGCGTTTCTTTTTGGACTTTAAATATTTATTACATTTTTTCCACTGATAATAACTATTTACTTTTGTTTTTACATATTTTATAAGTTTCCCTGGGAGACTTGAACCAGCGATCGTTAGATCACTGGTAGAATACACTGCAATACTAATGTATTGCAGTATATTGTGATTTTTACAGGCTCCTGTAACAGCGTGATCGCTGTTTCTGTCCGTTAGTCCCGGGTATCAGCTGTAATACACAGCTGACACCCGCAGCGTATGGCGCGGGCTCAGCGTGTGAGACGTTCCATATATCACCCCCCACACCACGACATGCTATTAAGTCATGGTGCACGAAGGGTTTAATGCGCAGCGGATGGTGCAGAGTGAAAATTTAAATTTTCCACTGATGTGTCATTTTAGTGCACTATATGTTGTGCCCAGTTTATGCCACAAATACCACATAAAATATTAACAGAGTTCTCCCGGGTATGGCGATGCCATATCGGTGGACGTAAACGGCTGTTTGGGCACGCTGTAGGGCTCAGAAGGGAGGGACGCCATTTGGCTTTTGGAGCGCAGATTTTGCTTGGTAGTAGTTCTGGCGTTTTGCTGGTATTTCAGTTTATAATGTGGGGGCACATGTAGGCTGGGCAGAGTACATCAGGGGCATAATAAGAGGGTATAATAATGGGGTAAATAAATAATAATCCACAGATATGTGGCCAGTGTCGCACTTATAAATGGCACCCGATCCTATCCGCTTTTGGAACGCTCTGTACATTTTGCATCGCCATAGTCTGGGAGCCGGAACTATTTTTATTTTTTCACCACCGGAGCCGTGTGTGGGCTTATTCTTTGCGGGACAATCTGTAATTTTCATTGGTACCATTTTGGGGTACATGCGATTTTGTTGATCACATTTTATTCAATTTTTCGGCAAGCCAGGTGACTAAAAACCATCAATTCTGACAATGATTTTTATTTATTTTTGACGGCGTTCACCCTGGGCTATAAATGACTATTATACTTTATTCTGCGGGTCGGTACGATTATGGCGATACCAGATGCATATAAGTTTTTTTTATGTTTTGCAGCGTTTGCGCAATAAAATAACTTATTTAGAAAATACATTATTTTTTGTGTCACCATATTCTGAGAGCCGTAACTTTTTATTTTTCAGTCAAAAACGATGTGTAAGGGCTTGTTTTTTGCGGAACGGGCTGTAGTTTGTACCGGTACTATTTTGGCGTACGTGCGACTTTTTGATCACTTTTTATTACATATTTTGGGAGGTGTGGTGACCAAAAAATAGTGATTCTGGCATTGTTTTTAGTTTATTTTTTTTGCGGTGTTCACCGTGCAGGAAAAATAATATTATAGTTTTATAGTTGGGGTCGTTACGAACGCGGTGATACCAAATATGTGTACTTTTTTTTTACTTGTTCATTTTTTTCCTATAATAAAAGACTTATTATAGGAAAAAAAGCAGTTCTTGTTTATGTCACTTATAACTTTTATTTGTACACTTTTTTTAAAACATTTTTATTCTTTTTTTTACTTTTTTCACTTGTCCCACTAGGGGACACTTAGACTTGCAGCTTTGATCGCTGCTGGAATACATTACACTACACACGTAGTGTAATGCATTCCAACTGTCATTGTGACGTAACAGTCACACTGACAGGAAGCTTACGACGACCACCATCCGGGTGGTCCTCATAGGCTTCTGTACATGGCAACCAGGAAGCCATTGTCTGGCGTCCGGTTGCCATGGGTACCATCGCCAGCCCCCGTGATTTCACGTGGGGGCTGCCGATCGGCGCTAAACACCTTAATTGTGGCGTTCAAAATCGAGCGCCGCAATTAAGGGGTTAACTGCCGATATCAGCGGGGATGGGCTGCTGATCGGCAACGGGGAATGCAGGGCAGACACCCTGCACAGTTAACCGCCGCTGCGGTGTAGCGCCGCGCGGTGGTTAACTGTCAAAGCACAGACGTAACTGCACGTCAAGGTGCACGAACTTACTGCTCACCTTGACGTACAGTTACGTCATGGTGCGTTAAGGGGTTAAAGTGAGGACGAATTGGTAGTGGAGGGCCAAATGTGTCCGACGAGATTTGTGCTTTTCAGATTTTATAATCTTATCGCGTCTAGGCTTCTATAAAACATGTGGTCTCTCTGAGTGTAGACCAGAATCCTGGACTTTACAAAGTAATAATGACAAAGTGTTATACAAAGTTATTTATAAAGCTGGAATTACTCGTACAGTTTTTGGTGCAGTTTTTAGAGCCAAAGCCATGAGTGGATTCAAAAGGAATGAGAAATATAAATGAAGGACTTCTCCTTCCTGCTAAATACACTTCTGGTATTGACTCAAAAGACTACATCAAAAATAACACCACAAACTGCATTAAAAACTGCTTGTGTGTTCTTAGTCTAATGTGAATGATTTACATTTGTCTCCTTTACGGTTTAAAAAAACAAAAAGCATTTTTAATCCTTACAGGAAAGTCCAGTAGGAACACTGAGGGAAACTTCCTGTTATCGCTAAATTATAAAGTAGAAGATGAAGATCTCATGCAGCAGCCTTCAGGAGAAAACCTCACTACCCATAATGTACATCCAGGACTTCACAGCACAGATCTAACATATAATCCGCCTAATCATGAGGAATCTTTTCCTGACCAAACACAGATTGTTACCACAAGTAGAGGTCAGAAAGGTGGTAAAAGGTTTCAAGGTAGTCCATGTGGAAAACCGTTTACAAAAAGCTCAGGTATTTTTACACACAGTATTCACACAGTAGACAAGCCATACCCCTGTTCAGAATGTGGGAAATGTTTTATATATAAATCACATCTTATTCAACATCAGAGAAGTCACACAGGGGAAAAGCCATACTCCTGTTCAGAATGTGGAAAATGTTTTACTCGCAAGTCATATCTTCTTACACATGAGAGAAGTCACACAGGGGAGAAGCCATATTCGTGTTCAGAATGTGGGAAATGCTTTACAAATAAATCAGATCTTGTTATACACAAGAGAAGTCACACAGGAGAGAAGCCATATTCCTGTTCAGAATGTGCGAAATGCTTTACAAATAAATCAGATCTTGTTATACACAAGAGAAGCCACACAGGGGAGAAGCCATATTCCTGTTCAGAATGTGGGAAATGCTTTACATTGAAATCTCGTCTAGTTAGGCATGAGAGAATTCACACAGGGGAGAAACCATATTCGTGTTCAGAATGTGGGAAATGCTTTACAAATAAATCAGATGTTGTTATACACAAGAGAAGTCACACAGGAGAGAAGCCATATTCCTGTTCAGAATGTGGGAAATATTTTACATTGAAATATTATCTTGTTATACATGAGCGAAGTCACACAGGGGAGAAACCATATTCATGTTCAGAATGTGGGAAATGTTTTATTACTAACGCTAGACTTAGGGATCATCAGAGAATTCACACAGGGGAGAAGCCATACTCCTGTTCAGAATGTGCGAAATGCTTTACAAATAAATCAGATCTCATTAAACACAAGAGAAGCCACACAGGGGAGAAGCCATATTCCTGTTCAGAATGTGGGAAATGCTTTACATTGAAATCTCGTCTAGTTAGGCATGAGAGAATTCACACAGGGGAGAAACCATATTTGTGTTCAGAATGTGGGAAATGCTTTACAAATAAATCAGATCTTGTTATACACAAGAGAAGTCACACAGGAGAGAAGCCATATTCCTGTTCAGAATGTGGGAAATGTTTTATTACTAACGCTAGACTTGGGGCTCATCAGAGAAGTCACACCGGGGAGAAGCCATACTCCTGTTCAGAATGTGGAAAAGGCTTTACAAATAAATCAGATCTTGTTAGACATGAGAGAAGTCACACAGGAGAGAAACCATATTCATGTTCAGAATGTGCGAAATGTTTTACAAGGAAATCAGATCTTGTAATACATGAGAGAAGTCACACAGGGGAGAAGGCATTTTAATATTCTATATGTGGAAAATGTTTTACAATAAAATCTAATGTTAAAGCTCCTCAAAGACTTTACATAGAGACTAAACCATATTCTTGTTTGTGGGAAATGCATTAATAGCAGAAAAAAATATTTTTAACACATCAGGTTATTAACAGACATTAAAGAGAGACACTCACCAGGTTAATACTGCCCTATCTGAGGGCATAATGAAGTAGTGCCAGAGACCCTGATTCCATCGTTGGGTCACTTATTTTGCATTATTTAGCAGTTTTCATAAAATCCCAGTTAATTTCCTTCCACGCGTGTGATGGTGTATAATGTGTGGTTTATTGTGAGCCCTCAGCAGAGAGGAATGATTCTGTAATCCGGTACCACAGGTCACGTGTCCAGCCTATGGACAATCAGATGAGTCAGGGGTGCAGACACAAGACATAAAGAGTCCTCATTGTCCAGTCTCCACAGGGGGTCATCAGGAGGCACCACCATCAGCTAGAGTGCAGACCAGCAAACCAAGCAGATCCAAGTATCCCCCCCCCACGCTGTCCTCATCCCAGCTGTGGCAGACAATAGTTGGACAATGTGTATGGGTATACACATAATAGTACAAAGGACCACAAATCACATACAGACACTAGAAATACAAACTAAAGTCAATATTATAACAGATCATGGTGACTAGAAACTGTCAATATGTTCCTCCACCTGAGTGGCATATAAGGGCTAGTCCTGGGGAGGATGGAGATCTCCTGGATGTAGACTTTAATGAGAGCTGTAGCTGAGGCTAGCGCTCTGAAGAGTTTCCTGTGATTACCTGATTTTGTGGACTGTATGCTGTTCCAGCATTGAAGGCTACTTGTTCTGTAAGCATTGGATACAATAAACCCTGTTAGAGTTGCCATTGTCACTGGCTCTGTTGATCGTGTATTAACCTAACGAACATGACAACGTGTATTCATGATTTGCGGCTCCTCCGCCCTCCGCTGCTGATTTTTGCAGCGTTTTCCCTATGCACAGTATGGCGGTGGGTGAGCTGGAGCTCATGAGTACGCGTTGCAGGAGAATAACTGATTTTATAAAAATTATTGATTACCGCAAAGTAAGTGACCCAATGCTGGAATCCGGGTCTCTGGCACTACTTTATGATGCCACCAGATGGGGCTGCATTAATATGGTGACAGACTCCCTTTAAACAGTCACTAATAGTGTTTATTTCTTGGATGAAACTAGTCTGGATCTGACAAACGCTCAAATTATACTTTACTTGAGGTGAACTGTCTCCAGAATTATTGGAGGAAAAGTCTTGTGGATATAAAGAAAAAAAAGAAGATCCTTGTTTACTTCCAAAGCAGTGAAACTGAATTTTCACCATGAACCTTAACTTCTTATTACTGTATTCAGTCATCCAGAATAACACAGTGAAGGACATCCTATGTAAACTTTTATTTTCACCTGTCAATATTTAATCTTCATTTATACAGTATAAAAAGATAAAAGTGATGGAATTGAAGAACAAAAACTATAGATAATTGAATTCACAATGATTTGTTAAACAAAATATTTCCAGATCTGCCATTTCCTTTTATGGCTCGAATACCTGGTACTGCCTCTTTGGCATAAACAACCTTCAGCAGGTGTTTATTGTAAGGCTTCATACACACCTGTGTATTTTGGTCAATATTTTACATCAGTATTTGTAAGCCAAGGAGTAGCTCCAATAGACGGAACACGTGCAAATCTTTCCATTCTACGTTTCTGTCTATTTTACTCCCTGTTTTGGCTTACAAATACGGAGACATGATACTGACCAAAATACACAAATGTGAATGGGGCCTTACTATCTACAAGCAAAAAAATCAGCAGCATAAGGACAATAGCTGTAAATTTTAGGGTATGTGCACTCACACTAATTACGTCCGTAATTGACGGACGTATTTCGGCCGCAAGTCCCGGACCGAACACAGTGCAGGGAGCCGGGCTCCTAGCATCATACTTATGTACGATGCTAGGAGTCCCTGCCTCGCTGCAGGACAACTGTCCCGTACTGTAATCATGTTTTCAGTACGGGACAGTAGTTCCACGGAGAGACAGGGACTCCTAGCATCGTACATAAGTATGATGCTAGGAGCCCGGCTCCCTGCACTGTGTTCGGTCCACTACTTGCGGCCGAAATACGTCCGTCAATTACGGACGTAATTAGTGTGTGTGCACATACCCTTATAGTGCGCGTTTCAGAAGACCAGATCTATAGTTCTTAGTGTCCAAAATGTAGAAAGAGAGTAAGACAGCACTTCTTTTCAATGGTCCTGTTTATTACAGCTCTAACTATAGCCTTTCTCAAGCCTTGAGCTGAAACTTTACTGTCTACTAGTCTGTTATATGGGATATTGTGTTCCCCCCTTTTCCATGCACAGTTAGTTTTACATTCTCCCCCAGCATCTTATTGGAGTATATAGTCAGGCTTTGTCTTGGCCATTCAAGAACCCTTTATATCTGTTTTTTTCCCAGATACTTCTTGGTGGGTTACTGGTATGTTTCGGGTCATTACCATGTTGCAAGGTCTACTTTGAGCTGAGCTTTAATATTTCTGACAGATGGTCTCACATTATCCCCAAACATCCACTGGTACAAAGAAGAAATGACAGTGGATTCTATGATACGCTGTCCCGGCCCTGATGCAGTAAAGCAGTCCCAAACATAACATTTCCTCCAAAATTTGATTGTAAAACCGATAGTAATAACACACAAAATAGTTGCTAATTAACATTTCACATGTCTCTACTTTATGACATTTCCAAAACCTGTCACGAAAAGTGGGTATGTGGAACAACTAGGCCGCACCGCCGTAGCGGAGTAGCAGCTGGACAAACAACAGTCTATAAAGTCTATGCAAAATTCCTAGCATAAGAGTACCTACAAGAGTCCAGACAGTAGCAGAGGCTTTAGCATGGATGGAACATGATGAGATAGATGATGCAGGACGAGTCAGCTGATATCAGGTGTGGCAGAGGACACCAGACGTGTATGACAACAGGCGTGAAGGAGGACACCAGTCATGGTATATGACAGCAGGCATGGCAGATGGCCAACATGACTCCAAAACTAGAAGAGGCACAGGAACAAGCACAGGATACAGGTAGCAGGGTATGGGAACACTGAGAACAGGATACAACTAAGGGACCATTTGCTAAGAATAACATGGAAATACAACAACAACACTCAGGCAATGAGTGAAAGGGCAGAGCCCTTTTTATAGTCCAGGGTGATCTGGGGATGATTATTTGCATGTGGGCGCGCGCTGGCCCTTTAAGGCCGGGAACAAGCGCGCACATGCAAATAATAATTATCCCCAGATTACCCTAGTGGACACTACAGGGCACATCGGCCACATGTGCTGGCGTCTCCGAGGAGAGGGACATCGGCAGGAGGAGAGGGGTCTTTGGTCGCGGCCTGTTACAGTACCCCCCTTTATGCTCCCTCTTCCTGGGTCCAGACCAAGAGAGGAATTTCTTAATGAGGGTAGGGGCATTAAGGTTCTCTTCTGGCTCCCAGAACCACTGCTCAGAACCAAACCCTCTCCAGTCCACCAAATAGAAAGTCCCTCCTCCTGCTCTTTTATAGTCTAGGATCTCCTTCACTTCAAACACATCAGAAGAACCACTGGGAGCAACTGCAGGGCTAGGAACTTTACTGTAGCGGTTCAGAACCACAGGTTTCAGGATGGACACATGAAAGGAGTTGGGGATTCTGAGGGCAGGAGGCAGCGGAAGCTTATAGGAGACAAGGTTTTGCAGGATCTCAAAAGGTCAAAGGAATCTGGAAGCAAATTTGTATGAAGGCACCTTCAAACTAATATTCCTTAAGGGCAGCCAGACCTTGGTTCCAGGAAGAAACTGAGGCGAGACTCTTCTTCTTGTATCAGCGTTTTGCGTCATGCGATGGACTGCCAGTAGAATAGAGGACCTGGTACGTTGCCAATTGTGTAAAAAGTCAGCTGCGGGTACCTGAGATGTAGCAGGAACAGGAGGAGGAATTTATTGATGTTTGCTGTAGACAATGTAGAATGGCATGGAAGTAGAGGACTCACTTGTGTGGTTATAAGAGAATTCGGACCATGAAGAAGCTGTACCCAGTCATCATGCTTTGCAGAGATAAAGTGACAGAGATAATTCTCCATGATTTGGTTAATCCTCTCGACTTGACCATTAGACAGAGAATGGTAGGCCAAGAAAAGTCCAATTTCACATTGAGGAGTTTTCATAGGGCTCTCCAGAATTTTGAGGTGAATTGAACCCCCCGATCAGATAAGATATGAAGGGGCAAGCCATGCAGGCTGAAGATATGTAGAATAATGAGATTTGCCAGTCGAGGAGCAGAAGTTAGGCCGGTCAGCGGAATTAAATGTGCCATCTTAGAGAACCGGTCCACCACCACCCAGATAGTATTGCATCCTGCTGAGGGAGGAAGATCTGTGATAAAGTCCATTGCAATTGGCTGCCAGGCAGCGTTAGGCACAGGAAGAGGTTATTAAATAATGATTCTGCCTCCGGAAACCACACCTTGGCATTCACACCTTTCTTGGTAAGGGTAGAGATGGGAGCCGTCAGTGACGAGAAATTTGGGATTAGCTGCCGGTAGAAGTTAGTGGATCCCAGAAAACGCAGCATGGACTGCAGGCCCTGAGGACGTGGCCATTCCAGGACGGACTTTACTTTCTCAGGCTCCATCTTGAGGCCTTGGTCAGAGCTGATGTAGCCCAGGAAGGGCAGAGAATTTTTTTCAAAAATGCATTTCTCCAGCTTGGCATATAAGCGATTCTCCCTTAATCACAACAGTACTTGGCGGACATGCCTTTGATGTGTCATCGGATCTGGGGAGAAGATCAAAATATCATCTTGCTAGACCAGCACACAGATATAGAGGAGAACTCGGAAGAGACAGTGAAGGAAATAAGTATTTGATCCCTTGCTGATTTTATAAGTTTGCCCACTGTCAAAGACATGAACAGTCTAGAATTTTTAGGCTAGGTTAATTTTACCAGTGAGAGATAGATTATATTAAAAAAAAAAAAACAGAAAATCACATAGTCAAAATTATATATATTATTTGCATTGTGTACAGAGAAATAAGTATTTGATCCCTTTGCCAAACAAGACTTAATACTTGGTGGCAAAACCCTTGTTGGCATGCACAGCAGTCAGACATTTTTTGTAGTTGATGATGAGGTTTGCACACATGTTAGATGGAATTTTGGCCCACTCCTCTTTGCAGATCATCTGTAAATCATTAAGATTTTGAGGCTGTCGCTTGGCAACTCGGATCTTCAGCTCCCTCCATAAGTTTTCGATGGGATTAAAGTCTGGAGACTGGCTAGGCCACTCCATGACCTTAATGTGCTTCTTTTTGAGCCACTCCTTTGTTGCCTTGGCTGTATGTTTTGGGTCATTGTCGTGCTGGAAGACCCAGCCACGAGCCATTTTTAATGTCCTGGTGGAGGGAAGGAGGTTGTCACTCAGGATTTGACGGTACATGGCTCCATCCATTCTCCCATTGATACGGTTAAGTAGTCCTGTGCCCTTAGCAGAGAAACACCCCCAAAACATAATGTTTCCACCTCCATGCTTGACAGTGGGGACGGTGTTCTTTGGGTCATAGGCAGCATTTCTCTTCCTCCAAACACGGCGAGTTGAGTTAATGCCAAAGAGCTAAATTTTAGTCTCATCTGACCACAGCACCTTCTCCCAATCACTCTCAGAATCATCCAGATGTTCATTTGCAAACTTCAGACGGGCCTGTACATGTGCCTTCTTGAGCAGGGGGACCTTGTGGGCACTGCAGGATTTTAATCCATAACGGCGTAATGTGTTACCAATGGTTTTCTTGGTGACTGTGGTCCCAGCTGCCTTGAGATCATTAACAAGTTCCCCCCGTGTAGTTTTCGGCTGAGCTCTCACCTTCCTCAGGATCAAGGATACCCCACGAGGTGAGATTTTGCATGGAGGCCCAGATCGATGTCGATTGACAGTCATTTTGTATGTCTTCCATTTTCTTACTATTGCACCAACAGTTGTCTCCTTCTCACCCAGCGTCTTACTTATGGTTTTATAGCCCATTCCAGCCTTGTGCAGGTCTATGATCTTGTTCCTGACATCCTTAGAAAGCTCTTTGGTCTTGCCCATGTTGTAGAGGTTAGAGTCAGACTGATCATTGAGTCTGTGGACAGGAGTCTTTTATACAGGTGACCATTTAAGACAGCGGTCTTTAAAGAGGCTCTGTCACCAGATTTTGCAACCCCTATCTGCTATTGCAGCAGATCGGCGCTGCAATGTAGATTACAGTAAAGTTTTTATTTTTTAAAAAACGAGCATTTTTGGCCAAGTTATGGCCATTTTTGTATTTATGCAAATGAGGCTTACTTTAAACACGCCCAGTTGGACTTTAGCAAAAGTCCAACTGGGCGTGTATTATATGTGTTACATCGGGGCGTGTTTACTTCTTTTACTAGCTGGGCGTTCTGACGAGAAGAATCATCCACTTCTCTTCAGAACGCCCAGCTTCTGGCAGTGCAGACACAGCGTGTTCTCGAGAGATAACGCTGTGTCGTCACTTACTTCCTGCCCCAGGTCCTGCATCGTGTCGGACGAGCGAGGACACATCGGCACCAGAGGCTACAGTTGATTCTTCAGCAGCATCAGCGTTTGCAGGTAAGTCGATGTAGCTACTTACCTGCAAACGCTAATGCTACTGCAGAATCAACTGTAGCCTCTGGTGCCGATGTGGCTGACACGATGCAGGACCTGGGGCAGGAAGTGAGTGACGTCACAGCGTGATCTCTCGAGAACACGCTGTGTGTCTGCACTGCCAGAAGCTGGGTGTTAACGAACAGAAGTGGATGATGCTGATTCGTCAGCATCATACACTCCCATTCCTAACGCCCAGCTAGTAAAAGAAGTAAAAACGCCCCGATGTACGCACATAATACACGCCCAGTTGTACTTTTACTGTAAGCACGCCCAGTTGTACTTTTGCAAGCCTCATTTGCATCAATACAAAAATGGTCATAACTTGGCCAAAAATGCTCGTTTTTTAAAAATAAAAACGTTACTGTAATCTACATTGCAGCGCCGATCTGCTGCAATAGGAGATAGGGGTTGCAAAATCTGGTGACAGAGCCTCTTTAATGCAGGCACCAAGTTGATTTGGAGCGTGTAACTGGTCTGGAGGAGGCTGAACTCTTAATGGTTGGTAGGGGATCAAATACTTATTTCTATGTGCACAATGCAAATAAATATATATAATTTTGACTATGTGATTTTCTGCTTTTTTTATATATATAATCTATCACTCACTGGTAAAATTAACCTAGCCTAAAAATTCTAGACTGTTCATGACTTTGACAGTGGGCAAACTTACAAAATCAGCAAGGGATCAAATACTTATTTCCTTCACTGTATCATTCACAACATTCTTGGAAGACCACGGAAGCGTTACACAGACCGAAGGGCATCACCAGGTATTAGGAGTGCCCATCTCGAGTGTTGAATGCAGTCTTCCACTCGTCAACTCGACGGATTCGGATCAAATTGTAAGCTCCACACAAGTTCAGTTTAGAGAAAATCTTGGCTCCTTGCATATGGTCAAATAATTTGGGGATCCGTGGCAATGAATATTTATTCTTGACCGTGATCTGGTTGAGACCATAGTAGTCAATGCAGGTTTGAAGAGATCCATCTTTTTTTTTTTTTTTTAACGAAGAAGAACCCGGCTCGGGCCGGGGAGGATGATTTTCGGATGAAGCCCCTTTCCAGATTCTCCTTAGCATAGGCTGACATGAACAGGGTATCTGGCAAGGAGAGTGGATATACCCGTCCATGGGGAGCTGAAGCATCTGGGACTAGTTCAATCGGATAGTCGTAAGACCGGTGTGGGGGAAGCATAGCCTCCTTCTTGCTGAAGACATCCGCAAAATGAGTAGGTAATCCTGCTAATGACTCAGAGGAGGCTGGATAGGCAGACCCAGCAAAACAAGATTGACGGTTTTAGGCAAGACAAGAAATGCAATTTGTTCAGTGTGGGGGGCACTAACTTGGAGCTTCAGGGGCTTGGTCTCAGACATGATAGGATTAGGCAGAGGAAGTCCATTCACCGAGGCAACAGCCAGAGGCGTCTCCAGAGGGACTATGGGCAACTGCAGATGATCCACTAGATCCTGTTGGATAAAGTTTTCCGTGAGTCCAGGTAGGCAGAGACCCGGTGCATCTTCTCACCGGACACTATAGTCACGGGAATGGACAGTTTGGGAGAGAATTTTTTATTTAGAGCCATTCCACGTGGGGTTGTCTCTCCAACCAATCCTAGGCGCTGGAAGTTTTTGGCTCCTGGGGAAACAAACACACAAATTAGCCTCTGAGGCCGCAATACAGAGTCCCAAAGTGCATCTGCGTTGTTTCTCCTGGACTGACAATTTGAGACGGTCCACTTGCATAGGTTCCTTTGGTGGGACAACTGATGAGAGCAGCAGGACCCGCTGGAAAGTAGGAGCCAGCCTAGGGAATCTTCTGTCCCGGCGTGAACCTCTTGGGACCATTCCTGGGTCCTCATGTCAATCCAGGTGGCTAGTAGAATGAGATCTTTCAGGGTAGGTGGCAGGTCTTTAATATCAGGAGACAGTTCCTACCAGAAGGTAGCCACCAAGGCCTCGTTGTTCCAGGACAGCTCTGCAGCCAGGGTATGGAACCGAATTGCGTACTCGCCCATGAAGGTGTCTCCTTGGCGTAGGATCAGCAGAGATACACCTGCAGAAGAGACTCTCCCAGGTTCTTCAAATACTGTGCGGAAAGTCTGCAAGAAACACTGTAAGTCACGGGTATCTGGTCCCTGACGTTCCCAAAAAGGAAATGACCTTGCGTGCAGCCTGAAGTGGATCTGGCATTGATTTAGAAATTCCCTGCAGGTCCACGCGTCCCTGTTGTAGCGAGGAGGTAGTGGCAGGGAAAATCTGGGATTGGTACTGACAGGAGGTGTAGCAGGAGAAACAGCAGGAGTAACAGAAGCAGGTACCATGAGGGCCACAGCTTGAGCATCCAGACGATGCGCGATGGCGTTCACCGCCTTGAGGAGTTGGTCCTATCGAGACCGTGGGTTTTGCATGTCTACCTGCAATATTTGTGAAGTCATCAAGGTCTTGGGTTGACCAGCGGGGTCCATGACCTTAGCGGACTATCACGATCAGTGGGTATGTGGACCCACTAGGCCACACCGACGTAGTGGAGTAGCAGCTTGCCAAACAACAGTCTATAAAGTCTAGGAAAAAGTCCTAGCACAAGAGTATCTGTAAGGCCTCATGCACACGACCGTAAAAACTCCCGTTATTACTGGTCGTAATTACGACCCGTAATAACTGGCTCATAGACTTCTATTGGCGACGGGTGCCTTCCCGTTTTCTCACGGGAAGGTGCCCGCGCCGTTGAAAAAGATAGAACATGTCCTATTTCAGGCCGTAATAACGGCACGGACAGTCCATAGAAGTCTATGGAGCTCTCGTAATGACGGGTGGCTACATGTGTGCACCCGTCATTACGGCAGCGTTGCTAAGCGACGTCAGTAAATAGTCACTGTCCAGGGAGCTGAAAGAGTTAACTGATCGGAAGTAACTCTTTCAGCACCCTGGAAAGTGACTACCGATCAGAATAAACCTGTAAAAAATAAAAATAAAAGACGTTCATACTTACCGACAACTTCCTGCTTCCTCCAGTCCGGTCTCCCGCCCGTTGCCTTGGTGACGCGTCCCTCTCGACATCCGGCCCGACGTCTTGGATGACGTTTCAGGCCATGTGACCGCTGCAGCCAATCACAGGTCAATCACAGGCTGCAGCGGTCACATGGACTGCCGCGTCATCCAGGGATGTCGGGCTGGATGTGAAGAGAGGGACGCGTCACCAAGACAACGGCCGGTAAGTATGAATTTCTTTAACTTTTATTACAGAAAAGGCTGTCCCTTCTCTCTATCCTGCACTGATAGAGAGAAGGGGCTGCCGATTAGTGCAGTGCTATTTTGCCGCCAAAAACGTGCTCGTAAATACGGGTGGAATACGTGTGACACCGGACCCATATTTACGGGCACGGGTTCGTAAATACTGGTGCAAAACGGGTGGAATACGTGTGACACCGGACCCGTATTTACGCCAGTATTTACGGGTGGGAAAAAATACGGTCGTGTGCATGAGGCCTAAGAGTCCGGAGAGTAGCAGAGACTTTGGCACGGATGGAACTTGATGTGGTAGATGACGCCAGATGTGGCGGATGGAACTTGATGTGGTAGATGACGCCAGATGTGGCGGAGGATTCCTGGCATGGCAGATGACACCAGACGTGGTGTATGACAGCAGGTGTGGCAGATGGCACAACACGACCTCAACACTAGAAGAGGCACAGGAACAAACACCGCATGGGATACAGGTAGCAGGGTACGGGAACACTGGGAACAGGATACAACTAAGGGATCATTTGGTAAGACTAACATGGGAATACAACAACAATTCTCAGGCAAGGAGTGAAAGGGTAGGGCCCTTTTTATAGTCCATGGTGATCTGGGGATAATTAATGATTATTTGCATGTGCGCGCGCTGGCCCTTTAAGGCTGGGAACGAGCGCACGCACCCTAGCGGACACTACAGGGCAGTGCGGCCACATGTGCTGGCGTCTCCAAGGAGGGACACGTTGGCAGGAGGAGAAGGGTCTGCGGTCGCAGCCGTCAGAAGGTAAGAAGAGGCGGCGGTCCGCGACAGTGGGCGTTATAAAAACCGATTTTTTTGAAAATAACAATTCTGTCCTACAGTGGCCTTGAGGAGTCTATATGTTAAAAACCCCCATAAATCATCACATGTTATAAACCGCATCCCTCAAAGTATTTAACAGAAATTTGTTTGTTTCTTAACCCTTTAGATATTTTACAGGAATGAAAGCAAAGTGCAGGTAAAATGTTAACTTTTTTTTTTTTCAAATATTTTATTTTAAACTTTTATTTCTACAACACAGCAATAACACAACTCAATATTTGTATAGAAGTTCAGATAGCACCAGATATGAGGGTGATAGGGTTTTGCACGGATAGGGGCCCAACCCTACGATCAGTAAAATAAAGAGTATTCGGCACACTAATTTGAAAAAAAAAGGTAATTTTTATTACAAACATTAGAACCAAAGTTTTCTATAAAGTCATATATCGATTAATGGGTGCTATAAATCTGATAGAATCTGCAAAATATCTGGTGATAATGTATTTGAAAATATGTCATTATTAACTATCATACAGCCCTAATGATGATGATACGATTTCCTCCTCCACGCTGATGGAGTTACCATTTACCACCGAGAACCACGATAGATCCACTATACTACCACGGTATCCCCCTATTCATGGATTTTATAGGAAATAGAAAATGCCTTCTCTACCTTTCTCCTTCCGTTGGTCCTACATCTTAGAGCTCCTTATTATATCACCAATTCATCAGTGATACATCCACCTCCATATACATTATGCTGTACCTATATCATGGATACTACCATTCTTACTGTTGTACACTGTACACACACTCATGTACATACCATTGTTATGACACATAATTTTAGGGATCTACCCCTATGCTGCGCCATAATCAAGGATTTAGGAGACACTTATCATAGATTTGACCCTTATAACTCTATTTTATTTGCCAACGTAGTACTCCACTTACCCTGCCGAAGTGTACACTGCCGACGTATTCTCCTCTCCTCTGCAGCCTAGCACGTCTCAGCGTCGCTACGACCTCCTGTCACCTACTGCGTGAGTCGCGCAGAACATTGTTGTCAATCGCGTCCCCCACTGAACTCCTTTCCGATCACACCCACGTGCGTGGGCAGCGCTGATGCGTCAACAATAACGTAATCGCCCCGCCCACTGCACCTACGTCATTAGGAATCTCCTTGGCGCCCTATTTAAAGTGAGCTGGGAATGCTCACATTCAGCGGCATCATTAAGCATCCAGCCGCTATTACCTTAACCCTCGCTCGTATATGCTGTATTACCAGCATGGCTCAGGTAAATACCACATTTTAGTTATCTACCATCTCACCCACACTGCCTATATCGCATTTTCCACTTGGAGGACACGGACCTGACTATTCCCCTACCCCTGTCTCCTTTTTTACTATTACTTTAATGTATATATTCGTGTAAATGATTTTGCTTCCATTTCACCCACTGTACCCGATTTCTTCTGTGACTCTGAGCCTATGCGATACAACTCAGAGAATATTCTAATCCGGTTATTTGATACTATTGCTTCTACTGCCATCTAGTGTTGTACTTTACTCGCTACATCAACTCCTTACCTGTGTCTATAGATACCACCATACAATTGAACTGTCTTGCTTGATTATGCTATTTTGCTGCAACTTTGCTACAATACGATGACGTATCTGTACCTGATAGGATGTTTTCTAGCTGCTCCCTATTATGGGTGGTTTTTACTTATTGTCTTTCACCTATAGTCATTTACTTATTTTCTCTGCCCTTGGAGTTATTGATAACTTGTTCAGCGTAGGGCTGGATTCACACGAGCATGTTTGGTCCGTAATGGACGGAACGTATTTCGGCCGCAAGTCCCGGGCCGAACACACTGCAGGGAGCCGGGCTCCTAGCATCATAGTTATGTACGACGCTAGGAGTCCCTGCCTCGCTGCAGGACAACTGCCCCGTACTGTAATCATGTTTTCAGTACGGGACAGTAGTTCCACGGAGAGGCAGGGACTCCTAGCGTCGTACATAACTATGATGCTCGGAGCCCGGCTCCCTGCAGTGTGTTCGGTCCGGGACTTGCAGCCGAAATACGTTCCGTCCATTACGGACGGAACATGCTCGTGTGAATTCAGCCTTACATGTATCTATGTAGTTTTGTAATACCCTTGTTGTCTTTCTTCCCCTCATTCCTTTGTGTCCTGTGATGTATTAATATATGTACTTACCTTGACTATTGTTCTTTAAACCATTCTAGCGCCTGAAGAAGGTCGCCCTGACCGAAACATCACACTCTGCCAATGGCATCAAAGACCAAATTAAAATTACCTTTTTTTCAAATTGGTGTGCCGGATACTCTTTATTTTACACAACTCAATATTTATTAGAAAGAAATAGAGAGATTTCTCCAGCTCAGCAGTCTTGGCGTTTGATCCTCGGTTGCATACGGATCCTCGAGGTGGCACTCGTTAAATCACAATAGAACGAAAAAGTCTCTTGATTCTGCACTCGGTTTAAAAGGAAATATTTTCCACTTTATTGAAAAGTTTGTTTTAAAATTTCAGCGAGCACAGTGGGGTGGATGCATAGAGCCTATGCATTTCAAACGAATTGCTCGTTCTTTTTCATGGCTCGTTCTTATGTTATGCCATGAATAAGAATGAGTGAATTTCTTCGTTGTTTGGCTTTGTCGCCTGATATTAGTTGGGCGTCAAAGGCAACTGATGTTTGGTTGCAGCTCATTTTAGAGCAAAGTAATAGAAAGCCCCGCCCCTTTCCTAGTGCGACCGCGGCGCCGGGACCGACCCCCGGAGCTGCGGCCACTCAACCCACGGGAACCTGTTGGCTCTACAACGAGGGTCATTGTCGGTTCTGCCACGTGCAAATTCCGACATGAATGCTCCATCTGTGGGGGCGCTCATTCGGCGAGGTTTCCGGAGAGGTAAGCAGCCTCCTTCCGGCGCAACGAAGAACGCCGGTGAGCGTTCTCGAGATGGGGCCGTGGTTGGAGCGTTACCACAGGAGGCTGGAGGCAGAGGTGCTCACTAGGGGTTTTTCATATGGTTTTGGTCAATCAATGAGAATGTTGACGTCGTGCGTATGAAATTAGCAAAGGAAGTTGAGTTGGGGAGAATGGAAGGTCCATTCAGCGAGTGTAACGGCTGCCACACCGATCCCCGCTGGTTCCATGGCCTCTGCTCCAGTTCCTGCACCCTCCATTCCCTCATGCTTGTCCCGAACTCCACTCACCCGATCCGGACGCTCTGCAGGCTCTGGGCGTCGTCAGGTAACTGCATCTCCCACCTCCCTCCACGGCCATCATCCACTATGTGCGGCTGCAGCCACTAGAGGGTGCACGCGCTGACTCTTCCCTTCTCAAAGGGACGGCGTGTGTCAAAATCCTAAAACTTCCTATCTAAGGACCAACCTCCCTCAGATCTTTGCTTGTTCAACCAAGTTATCCCTGTGAGATTCCATGTACCCAGTTTTCCCTGTTACTTTGCCATCTGCCTTTGTCTGAATTTCCCGTTGTGACCTCTGCCTGAACTTGTACTATCCTTGTACTGTCCTTGCCTGCCACCTGCCTTGACCTATTGCTAGCCATACCCGTAACGACATCTGCTGCCTGTCCTGACTTCGGGCTTATACATCCGACTGCCTCTAAACCTGCTGTGCCAAGCGTTGCCCTGGGTTACAAGCACCATCTCCCGGACGACACAGAGGATCCACAAACAAACCGGTGAGAACCGTGATAGCAAGTCACCTTATCCTAATCTGAGGGTCTCCCCCTTTGGCCTAGTTCCTAAAACAGAGCGGGGGAAGCTTAGGCTTATTCATCACCTTTCTTTTCCCCGTGGGGGATCGGTCAATGATGGGATCTCCAGGGAGGATGTGGCGGTTTCGTACTCTTCTTTTGATGTTGTAGTTAGGTTAGTACAGGCAGCAGGCCAGGGCGCGCTCTTAGCAAAGTCTGATATAGAGGCTGCGTTCCGTTTGTTATACCGGATCATTTTATTCGCGTAACGTCTTACACGAAGAAGGATTTGTTTGTATGGCATTCCTTTTTGAATTTGTCCAATGGGCGAGCAGTTTGTCAGGACACTGAGGTGTCAAGTGTTGATTTGCAACTATTCACTGATGTGGCTGGGAGCGATGGGTTTGGAGCAATTTTGGGCCAGAGTTGGTGTAGATCCCCTTGGCCCTCTCATTGGAGTGATTTGGGGTTGGTACGTAATTTGACGTTATTGGGGTTGTTTCCAATCATAGTTGCTATAGATTTGTGGGGACACAGGATGGTGAATAAGCGGATTATATTCTGGACGAACAATATGGCGGTTGTGCATGACGTAAATGGTTTGTCGTCTAGTTCCTTACCTGTTACCTGTGCTAGCGTTATTATGTTTCTTGGTTTTGAGATGTTTGCAACTGAACGTATGGTTTCGTGCGAAACATGTACCGCGGGTTTGTAGTGAGATGGCCGATGCTTTGTCTCGTTCGCAGATGTCCTTGTTTCGGGAATTGCACCCGGAAGCTTTGGCAGATGGGGAGTCCCCATCTCTTCACTTATGGGCCCTGGTCAAGGAGAACTTGTGCGCCTGTTTGAGGGGTTCGGTAGTACCAGCGACTTGGAGCAGTCATTGCAGAGCGTGGGATCGGAGGTTGGAATCTGCGGGGGGTAATTTTCCATCAGAAGATCAATGTCACCTTGATTTTATCCTCAATTTTTTGGTCAGATTGCATTAGAAAGGTTGTAGTGCAGCCAAGGCAAGTAAACATTTAGCAGGGGTGGCCTTTATGTTAAAATTGTGGGGGGTTAGGGATGTTACAAAGGAGTTTGTATTTATGCAGACGCTGAAGGGTTGGAAGAAGGAGGTGGTTTCCCGCGATACGAGACGGCCGGTATCCTTTGCACTGCTGGGCCGGATTTTATCTAATTTGTGTTACATTTGCCAGGATGAGTATGAGTGTTCTTTGTTTGGCGTGGTGTTATCGTTGGCTTTCTTTGCAGCGTTGCGAGTTAGTGAGGTAGTTCCGCCTAGCGTAAACAAACGGGGTGGGCTTTATGGGCCTGATGTAGTGGATTTGGGTGATTCCCTTAGGGTTTGTGTCAGGCGATCTAAGACCGATCAATCTGGCACGGGTTCCTGGTTGTCTGTAGGGAATGTTGGGGGTCCGTATTGTCCCGTGACGATGGTTACAATTTTTTGGTTGGTTCGGGCGGCTGGATCACAATTTTTGATACACCAAAACGGTTCTCTGTCGCGTTTTCAATTTGAAGCAGTTTTTAAGGCTAGTTTAAAACAACTGGGGCTGCCGCCTAGCGAATTTGGTACTCATTCCTTCCAGATTGGCGCTGCCACTGAAGCAGATGCTTTAGGTTTAGATACAGAGGCTATTATGCGGTTGGGTAGATGGAGCTCCAATAGCTATAAGTCTTATGTTAGGCCAGATTTGGTTTGCGATTGATAAATTTCAGAGGGGGTTTTTATATTCCTTCTCTATCTCCCCCTCCATTCTCTAACCCCCCCCTCCACTTGCTTTGTTTCAGCTTATTTCTATCTCCGACTGTGTCACTTTCTTTCCTTCTGTTCATATATTGAGTTCGATTTTCTTTTTTATCATGGTCTTGCCGGCCCCAGATATGGATCTTGGGGCAATCCTACGTGCATTGGGCGGCTGTCCATGCTGTACGGAGGCCTCTTGGCCCGAATTTAGGCCTTTCCCAGGCCGACGTCCACTGGAAAGGTGTCCGGGGACTACGGTGGGTGCAGTTGCTGCCAGAAGTAGTGGCGGTTACTAGGCACACTGATGGATTTGTTGTCCTGATTATACATGCGGGGGGAAATGACATCGGTTAGGTTAAGATAGCTGAATTATTATCATTGATTCGGACCGATTTAGCGCATTTCCAGCAGCTGTTTTCACGTTGTATAGTGGTATGTTCTGAGATCGTAGCACATACAGTTTGGCTGGGTGCCAGGAACTTGGCGGCATTGGACAGAGTGTGCAGGCTGCTGAATGTGCGGGTGTCGCGCTATCTTCGCTCCATAGGTGGAGTGGGACTGCGGCATCAGTTCTTGGAAGGGTATAATGTGGATTTGCTGGCGCCGGATGTGGAACATTTGAATGATATCGGGCTCGATATCTTCCTTTTGGACTTATTGGATGGTGCCGAGAGAGAACTGGCTTTGCTTTGTGGGGGTGGTCGGGGGACTGAGTAGGTTTCTCAGTTCCCCTCCTTGGTGGAAATTACGACTACGAAGGCGAATTTAGAACCCTGCATGCCTGATGGAGTACAGCGAGCATCGGCATTACAGGACGAGGAGAAAAAAGATAAAGATGTCTTTATGCCGATTTGTATATAATGAATAAAGCTGTGGCCATTTCCACATTTCAACAAAGAAGGTGTCTGCGTTTTATTATATAATAAGTGATGGTGTAAGTTCCTGGGTAGGTAAGGTTGGTTGACGGGTCCATTCAGTATTGTAGTCACTGAACCGCTTAGGGAAAGTGTCAGGGACTGCAAGGGTTAAATATAGGAGTGAACGTATTCAAATAATGCCCAGGACCAGGATTGGTGTACAAGGGGTAAGAGGGGCGTCGTAAGGGTGATATAAGTGTGGGTCTTGGGGCAGAACGCCCTCTTACCTTCAAGCTGCAGCGTGAGGAACACCCGCTCTCCCTCCCCTCATGGTTTTGGTTTATAGGTTTTCTGCGGTTATGTTCTTGTTCTGGCATTTTTCTGGTTTCTTTTGTAGATGTCACAGCTGGCGGAAATTACGGCTATGAAGGCGGATTTAGAAAGGAGATAAAGATGTCTCCATGCCGAGTTGTATATAATGAATAAAGCTGTGGCCACTTCCACATTTCCACAAAGAAGGTGTTAGCGTGTTATTATAAATTAAGTGATGGTGTAAGGTCCTGGGCAGGTAAGGTTGGTAATGGGTCCTTGTAGTCCATAAACAGATGTATGCAGGACTGTAAAGGAGAGCGGCTCCTGAGCAGTGGAGCGGCCGGCCCACCGGGAAAATTCCCGGTAAAGTACATGGCCAATCCACCGCTGGTGGTAGCACAAGAAAAAATGGCTTTCACCCTAATCTATCGATATCTCCATGACAATGACATATGGTTTTAGCTATTGTATCCGGCCAAACTGAGGGTACAGGATCTAGGCAGTTTCAATTTCATGACCCTTCTACAGCACGAATACATTTCCACATTAAGAATGACGACCCCCCAGGATGACCACCTTCAGGTAGGATGACTTTGTCCGAGAATTTTCCTCACCCAACAGGAGGACAAGATAGAAATGTTTTTCTCCTTTTGCTTTAATTACTTTGGTTACACATTGATGCGGCCACTGTTGTTTAGACCATATTTGATGGTTATAGTATGCTAATACTCATGTTTCCCTCTCTCTCGCACTTTTTTATATCGTCTACATCATGGCTTGCGGACCCCTCACAGTTACAGCACTAGGCATGTTGCCTGCTCTCCGTCGCTTATTCGGGCAACTAGAGGCAGCACCACAGATGATTTTATCGACAAATATACTTCCAAATGATCAGGTTAGATTCTGACACCAGTAGATAACACGACAGAACACTACTCCACACTTAAGGTGATGTCTTGGAAGGTGGCGGGCCTTAATACACCTATAAAACGCAAAAAAATGACTACACATCTTAGATGCTTTAAACCAGACATGATATTTCTTCAAGAAGCCGACTGGAAGAAAAAGAACAAAAATGCACTTCGAAGATCTTGGATATACAGCTGCTATACATCTAATTATTCTTCAAAATCTAGAGGCGTAGTGATTGTGTTTAGGCGGGGGTTCAGTTTTCCATCAAGGAGGAAGTGACAAAAATGGGAGATGCCTGTTCTTGAAAGTTCACATAGGGGGGAACATCTAAACCCTTTTACGCTACTAACCTTCAGAACACAAGTTTTTTTTTCTCGTCTGGGAGCGTTATTATTGAAGTGACAAGAACAAAATGTAATAACGAGGGTGTGACTTTAATACCACTATATGCTCTGGTAGATCGTTCCTCAGACAGTCGGTGACACCCTCCTCTAAGGATCTTTTGCATCAGATGGAGACATTGTCTCCTTATGATCTGTGGTGCACTACTAATTCCAACCCCAGAGAATATACCGATCATTCAATTACTCAAGACAGTTTTTCTGGAATAGACGAATTCCTTCTTAATAGACTACTTCCTTCTTACACTAAATTTATTTGAATTTGCTGTCACCAGCATGATATACTCTATAGCTGTGTCAGACCACGGGCCTATCACACTCATTATACAGGGTCTTACTCTTCAAATGAGGACAACGTTTTGCAAATTTCCATCACATTTATATCAACAGATGATTTCAGAGAGTATCTCCGCACCCATTGGGTAAATTTTTTTTGGACGATAACATGGTACTTTTGGATGATGTTCCCTTGCTCTAAGCTACATCTAAAATGGTCCTTCGAGGCCACATTATTAATTACGTTAATTTGAAACATAAACAAGCAAAATCAAAATTTCCCTCATTGCAATTCTCACTTTATCACCAGCGACATTTCTCAAAACACGGAGGTGCCCAGGCAAGTTTGGGGATGTCAGGAGGAGGCTTTACTCTAATTCTGGTGACAAGGGCGTGATTTATTGTCTGCATCCATCGCTAGAGAGGCTCTAGACTTGTTTCCACTAAGGGACATCTTGCATCTTTAGAGAACAAAGTCTTAACAATACCTAATAATTATTATTATGATATGACATGCTTTGAATTTGTCAATTTGTATGACGTACTTTCCATTGGGTTACATTAAATAAATAATATTTTCACTAGCATGTACTGGCTACTGATATTTTTCGATTAACAATGTAAGCCATAAGGGATATTAAACCAAAAAAGTTTAGCATGTGTAAAAAATATATTTTTTAAAACAACAGCATGAATGTCACATACAAATAGATATAAATATAAAGGAAATGTATCAAAAGATGATGTCAACATAGAGCAGAGTGCACAGCTGCAATTAATAAGCAAGAGTAAATAAAAAATGAACTTTTATACAGCAAGTTGGTCCTAGTTGATGTAAAAAATATCAATACCCAAAAGAAGGCGAAGAAAAGATATATGTCTGATACTGTAACAATAATAGGCTAGACCAAAAGTCTGTGTCAAAAAATGTGAATGAGACTATGTATACAGTAGTAATGTGGAAGGCAAAAACGTTCCAAACACAGACGGGAAGTTCTAAGTGTAATAGCAACAATATAATGTATCAGACATCTAATTGAGCATCATACATAGCTGAAAGTAAAACAAACAGCGACTTTTAGCTGCAAACTGAAGTCAGTTAATGTGTAACTTACTTAGGCTCCATGAACATGACTGTATTTTTTCCCTGCCGTAAATACTGGCCGTAAATACGGGTCCTTTGTCACACATTTTTAACCCGTATTTAACTCGTATCTAGTGACCCGTGCCCGTAAATACGGGTCCCTTTGTCATCCGTATTCCAGACGTATTTATGAACCATAAAAAAAGGGGGGCTGGAAATAATGTCACAATCATGTCCAAACCCCTTAAAAGGGTCACATGATCGCTCAGACGTCATTTTCTCTGCTTCTCTTTATTCAAAAATTGAAATCCCCTGACGTCACCTAGCAACGCTCCCATAAATACGGGTGCACACATGTAGCCACCCGTAATTACAGGAGCCCTATAGACTTCTATGGGCCTGCCTGTGCCGCAATTACGGCCTGAAATAGGACATGTTCTATATTTTTCAACTGCCCGGGCACCTTCCCGTACGCTAACGGGAAGATACCCATGGCTAATAGAAGTCTATGGGCCCGTAATTACGGGCTGTAATTAGGGCCCGTAATTACGGGCGTTTTTACGGTCGTGTGAATGGGGCCTTAATCATTGTGGTTTCTGCAAGTGTACTGCGCCTCAACGCACGTTTCACTAGGTATTACTCAGGAGGCATGGCTAGAAAGATACAGGGGGAAGTGGATATTGGGACTTTTGGCCAATATGAAATGACTATAGATGTTATCAGGTGACAGATATTTATACTGATTGTATCAGTAAGCGGATGCTATGAAAGATCACCTCATGTGGAGCTCAGTCTGAACTATCGCTGCGCATGACGGATCCCAAATTCAACCACATGAACTCGATGGGAGGAATAAAATATCAACCATCAGGATCACATGATCGAGAGGGGAACCGGCATGCACACAACGGGGGCTGGCATATTTTTAGTGACTATATATACCCATAAGTATGGTCATAAGATAATATCATAATTTATATTAATGTGAAAGAAAGGCATCATTTTTGAAAGGCATAAGTAAAATTAGAATAATGTAGAAGGAAGAGGGAAATGGGAGGAAACCTCCAGCTCACCGATCTGACACTCCTGTGTTGGTAATCGCCCGGGTCAGCCGCGATGGCACACGGCAACAATAGTAGAAAAAACCAGAGAGGATCCAGCGATAGTGATGTCAAAACTAGGAAAAACTAAGTTTCCACTTTATTGAAAACAAGCTGTCAGAGCTTGAAATAGAACACCAGGAGGAAAAAACAAGGTGGTGATATGCGGCAATAGAATAGCCTACGCGTTTCAAGCACTAGGCTGTGCTCTTAGTCATGGCTGTGTCGAGTGAGCTCATGCAAGCCGAGAGTGAATAAGTACTAGAGAAATTGAAGGTTGGACCTGGGACGTGACGACTTTCTCAGGTGTGGTGATTAGATGTCAGGAAGTAAGTCTTCCGTAACGAATAAGTTAAAGTATGTATAATAACCTACATTTATATAACAGTGTCGTCAGTATACAATAATAAAGTTTCAAAAAAATGAAAAGATAGAATAATTTGTATATAACACTGTACATATGATATGGAATCGCTAAGATTTGTTTTAGGATCGCGTCACTGAAGCTTGCTGAGCGGCACCCGACACATAACGATACATGGAAAACATGTGAAGAGAGAAAACCATGGAAAAAACAAATATGTGCATATTACATGAGGGAAAACAAACAACTGTATAAAAACAAATATGCATGTATAAACACATGAGAAGAAAACATACACGTAGTTAATGGAGTAACGATAATGGTGAAACTGATGAATAAATAAATACCTCCGGAAAATGCCTGATACTAAGTATGAAATACATATCTAAGACATAATACATCTTTGTTATGAGGGATATATAATAGAAATAAATGATAATAATAGAACTAAAAAAGTGAATAAATAAAAATGAATTAATGGTGATGTAGCCATATGAATGAAAACATAAAAACCGGGGAAAATCTTTTTATATTAGATAGAATGATAACAGAAATTATATGAATAATAATCAATGCGAAATGATGACAAATAAGTGTATGTGAGCTCCTATAATTTATGTAAACGAGTTTTATTTAGGATAAAAAGAGGGAGCTAAATCTCGATGTGGAAAACCTTGCATACAAAATGAAAAACGTAAAAACAAAGAATCTTGGTGAGGAATTATCAAATTGAAGATGTCAATGGTGAGCAAATAAGTAAGTCTCATATACATTTGAGTTTAGATAAGACAAAACTGTATAAACTTGAAATATAGTGTCTCAGTTGGTACCCATGCATAAAAATATCAATATATCAAATAAATCTAAGATGTAATGAATGAGTACATGGAAACTACCCACGATGTTACAATAATGTGGCACCTAGCTATGATATAATAAATGAATATATAGGAACCAACAAAAATGAAACATTTGTTTTGGAAAGTACGTCGAGAAAGTAACTCAAATGTCGCATTAGTGTAGTGTCATAATGTGTTTGAGACTCTTTGGATACAGACGCGAGTACAGACATATGAAGATAACAGTAAATCTATATGTGTCAATAGTTACGTATGTTAATGCATTTAGTGAAATAGATATAACACACGCATTAAATCCTGAACAAATATGTTAGATTGTTTGGTTAAAGCTAACAAAAGGTATGATAGGAAATTTGAGAACGGACAAAAATCTAGATTTGGTATTAGTGTAACATTAAAGTTGGTATAAGGGAGAATATCTCACAAAAGGCCAGAAAACCACTATATTTTGTCCTAGTATTATAGAGATGTTAAACCTTTAAGGCAAAAAGGACATTTTAATATGTGAATATGGATATATATCATAGATAAATGCCAACTAGTAGATGAAATATACTACAGAAGAAACAGAAATTCCACTGTTATCGAGGGTCAGATATCTTAGTTGAATGCTGTAAGATGAATAAATAGTTGAGACTGATCTGTCACAAGGGGAACCTGTGTATAAATATTAATAATGGAACATTAATTCCTTAAAACTATCAGGGGAGGCGATCTTAAACATAGACTACTGACACGGGAAGCCTTTTGGATTTACCATTTGAACACCAGATTCCCAAACGGTCTTAATCTCCGCAAGGAATTAATGTTCCATTATTAATATTTATACACAGGTTCCCCTTGTGACAGATCAGTCTCAACTATTTATTCATCTAATCACCACACCTGAGAAAGTCGTCACGTCCCAGGTCCAACCTTCAATTTCTCTAGTACTTATTCACTCTCGGCTTGCATGAGCTCACTCGACACAGCCATGACTAAGAGCACAGCCTAGTGCTTGAAACGCGTAGGCTATTCTATTGCCGCATATCACCACCTTGTTTTTTCCTCCTGGTGTTCTATTTCAAGCTCTGACAGCTTGTTTTCAATAAAGTGGAAACTTAGTTTTTCCTAGTTTTGACATCACTATCGCTGGATCCTCTCTGTTTTTTTCTACTAAAATTAGAATAATAAAATAAATAGCCGAATCTACGATCACATGAACCTCTTGCATTCACGGGCACTTATCTCGAAAGCTGGATTACCTGATGTGTCCTCCAACCGCACGCCGCACTGCGCGTGCGTAAGGAAGAGCACCACCCACAGACCTGTCCGGACCAGTCTGTGATGAAGTTAAGTGAACAGTGTCTCTAAAGCTGTATATATATGAGTATAAATATAAAAAAAGTGATTCAACTGAGTGAATGAGAACTAGTGATGAAAATGATTAGAGATGAGCGAACTTATCAAAAGTTCGGTTCGGCTAGTTCGCCGAATTTCACAAAAAAGTTCGGTTCGGACCGAACTAGTTCTGACCGAACCTGTCACTTACGTGCGCCGAGCATGCTACTGTCCAGGGTGCTGATAGAGTTAATGGGCTGCACTAACTCTTTCAGCAACCTTCACAGTACATGCTCGGCGCGCGGAAAATACCATTTAAATGTAATAAAAAAATAAAAATTATACGTTCGTACTTACTTTCCTCCTGTCCGGCCTCCAGCGATGACGTTTCATCCCTTTCGCCGCTGCAGCCAATCACAGGCTGTAGTGGCGGTCACGTACGTCAGGATGACGCTTCATCCCACGTGACCGCCTCTGCAGCCAATCACAGGCTGCAGCGGCGACATGAATGAAACGTCATCGCTGGAGGCCGGACAGGAGGAAAGTAAGTATGAACGTATTATTATTATTTTTTGGCATGTATGTATGTTGGCATGTATGTATGTATGTATATCTGTGCATGTATGTTTGCATGTATGTTGGCATGTATGTATATATGTGCATGTTTGTATGTATATTTGCATGTATGTATGTATGTATGTATGTTTGCATGTATGTATTTTTGCATGTATGTTGTCATGTATGTATGTATGTATGTTGTCATGTATGTATATATGTGCATGTGTGTATGTATATTTGTATGTATGTATGTTTGCATGTATGTTTGCATGAATGTATGTTTGCATGTATGTATGCATGTTTGTATGTATATTTGCATGTGTGTATATATATATATGTATGTATGTATGTTGTCATGTATGTATGTATGTATATATGTGCATGTATGTTGGCATGTATGTGCATGTGTGTATGTATGTATATTTGCATGTATGTATGTTGTCATGTATGTATGTATATATGTGCATGTATGTTTGCATGTATGTTGGCATGTATGTATACATGTGCATGTTTGTATGTATATTTGCATGTATATATGTTTGCATGTGTGTATGTATGTTTGCATGTATGTATGTTTGCATGTATGTATGTTGTCATGTATGTTTGTATGTATGTTGTCATGTATGTATGTATATATGTGCATGTATGTATGTTTGCATGTTTTTATTTTTGCATGTATGTTTGCATGTATGTTTATATATATATATGTGCATGTATTTATGTTTGCATGTATATTTGTGCATGCTTGTATATATGTATTATGTATCTTTGCATGTTTGTTTGTATGTATGTTTTCATGTGTGTGTGTGTGTGTATGCATGTATGTATGATAGTTTGCATGTATATATGTGTGTATGTTTGCATGTATGTATATTTGCATGTATATATGTGCATGCTTGTATATATGTATGTATGTATGTTTGTATATATGTATGTATATTTGTATATATGTATGTATGTATGGCCATGTATGATACTGTCTGCTGGCGCCCTGTATCTAAGTCAACTTCACGGCAGGCTTCTATACATGGTATAACAGTCAGTATCACACATTAAACTGAATCTAAGCCTACGACATGTTTTATTTCATTATTTTATTTTTTTACAGGTTTGGTGTTTGGACTACGTCGGTTTCGAGGACTACTTCGATGACGTTTTTTTTTCTACAATAAAATGGTTAATGAGGGTTGTGTTGGGGGTGCTTTATTTCAATAAAATATTTTATCTATATCTTTGTCTTTTTCTTTTCAAATTTTATTATTACCACTTTAGTAATGGCCGCTGTCTGAGTGACAACATCCATTACTAATGCGAGGCTTAGTGTTAGCCGGTGCAGAGGCTAACACTAACCACCATTATTACCCCGGTACCCAAAACCACCAGGGGTGCCGGGAAGAGCCAGGTACGATCCAGTACCCGACCATCTGTTGTGATGGTCGGGCTCTGGGGCGGCCGCAGGCTGGTATTATGAGGCTGGGAAGGGCCAAAAACAGTGGACCTTCCCACCCTTGTAATGCTAGGCTGCTGCTGCTGTGTTGTATCTGGCTGGTTATAAAAGTGGGGGGGACCCCACGTCATTTTTTTAAATTATTTATTTATTTAAATTTTTTTTTTTTAAAAAGACATGGGGTTCCACCCAATTTATCATAACCAGCCACATACAACACAGTGTTATTAGCCTGGGAATGGACAAAACCAGTGGCCCTTCCCACCCATGTAATGCCAGACTGCTGCGGCCTTGTATATGGCTGGTTATTAAAAATGTGGGGGACCCGTCTATTGCTAAATTTGTTAAATTCCAAAAAAAAAACGACGTGGGGGTCCCCCCCATTTTTATAACCAGCCCGATACAACACAGCAGCAGCAGCCTAGCATTACAAGGGTGGGAAGGTCCACTGATTTTGGCCCTTCCCAGCCTCATAATACCAGCCTACGGCCGCCCCAGTACCCGACCATCACAACAGATGGTCGGGTACTGGATCGTACCAAGCTCTTCCCGGCACCCCTGGTGGTGGTGGGTACCGGGGTAATAATGGGTGGTTAGTGCTAGCCTCTGCACCGGCTAACACTAAGTACCGCCTTAATAATGGACGCTGTCAATCAGCCAACTGCCATTATCTAGGCACTAATAAAGTTTGAAAAAAAAACACAAAGACAATTCTTTTTTATTGAAATAAGAAATCCCCAACAAAACCCTCGTTAACCATTTTATTAAAATTTGAAAAAACGCAGATCTACGCAGTAGTCCAACGAATCGTAGATGTAGTCCAATCGGTACATCAAAATCTGCAACAACATAAAAAAACAGTTATCAATGTGAACAATACCAATACTTCTACTCTCCTACACACACATATATACACGCACACACACACAAACAACCATACACAGACACACATATATACACAAACACAACAAGATATACACACACACATAAACAGACAAACACATATACACGAACTCACACATATCCAAACACACACACACACACAGTTATACACACATACACGAACACATATACACAAACACATATACAAACAAAAACACACATACCCAAACACACATATACACAAACACATATACACAAACACACCCATATATACACACAAACACACACCCATATACACACATATACAAAAACACACACAAACATCTACACACAAACATATACACAAATACACCCATATATACACAAACATATACACAAAACACATATACACAAACACACCCATATATACACACACACATATAAAAACAAAAACAGACAAAGTCACATACCCAAACACACATATATACACAAACACACATACACAAACACAGTTTCTTTTAAATGCTGCTGGGGAACCCGCTCGATCCACTATATAAGGCTGCGCTACAGTGCAGCATTTAAAAGAAACAGGATCCTGACCTGTCCATAGAGTTTAAGGCAGCACAGAGTATTTCAGGAGATGAGCGTGCAGATTCAGTGCTGCTGCGAACTCTGCTCTTACCATTACGTAGCTCTCAGTCTGTTACCTCTCCTCCACTCCTGTCCTCCAGAACACCTTCACATGATTGGCAAGTCACCACGTAATGGTAAGAGCAGAGTTCACAGCAGCACAGAGTATTTCAGGAGATGAGCGTGCGGATCTTGTGCGGGGTGGTGACTTGCCAATCATGTGAAGGTGTTATTGAGGACAGGAGTGGAGGAGAGGTAACAGACTGAGCTACGTAATGGTAAGAGCAGAGTTCACAGCAGCACTGAATCTGCACGCTCCTCTCCTGAAATACTCTGTGCTGCTGTGAACTCTGTTCTTACCATTACGTAGCTCAGTCTGTTACATCTCCTCCACTCCTGTCCTCTATAACACGTTCACATGATTGGCAAGTCACCACCACGCACAAGATCCGCACGCTCATCTCCTGAAATACTCTGTGCTGCTGTGAACTCTGCTCTTACCATTACGTGGTGACTTGGCAATCATGTGAAGGTGTTCTTGAGGACAGGAGTGGAGGAGAGATAACAGACTGAGAGCTACGTAATGGTAAGAGCAGAGTTCACAACAGCACTGAATCTGCACGCTCATCTCCTGAAATACTCTGTGCTGCCTTAAACTCTGTGGACAGGTCAGGATCCTGTTTCTTTTAAATGCTGCACTGTAGCGTAGCCTTATATAGTGGATCGAGCGGGTTCCCTAGCAGCATTTAAAAGAAACAGGATCCTGACCTGTCCACAGAGTTTAAGGCAGCACAGAGTATTTCAGGAGATGAGCACGGGCAGCCGTTCGTTTTTCCGAGCCGTGCTCCCATCATGCACACGACCGTAAAAACACCCGTTATTGCGGGTCGTAATTACGACCCGCAATAACGGGCTCATAGACTTCTGTTACCCACGGGTACCTTTCCGTATTCTCACGGGAAGGTGCCCGTGCCGTTAAAAAAATAGAACATGTTCTATTTTTCTATTTTACGGGCCGTGCTGCTATAATTATAATGACAGCACGGTTCGCAAAAGCGGCCGGCTGCCCGTGGCCGGCCGGCCGTGCTCGTAGTTACGAGTCGTAATTACGAGCACGGCCCGTAAAATAAAAAAATAGAACATGTTCTATCTTTTTAACGGCACGGGCACCTTCCCGTGAGAAAACGGGAAGGTACCCGTGGCTAACAGAAGTCTATGGGCCCGCTATTTCGGGTCGTAATTACGACCCGTGATAACGGGTGTTTTTATGGTCGACTCGTGTGCATGAGGCCCCGTAATGACGGGTGGCTACATGTGTGCACCCATCATTACGGCAGCGTTGCTAGGTGACGTCAGTAAGGGTATGTGCACACACACTAATTACGTCCGTAATTGACGGACGTATTTCGGCCGCAAGTACCGGACCGAACACCCTGCAGGGAGCCGGGCTCCTAGCATCATATTTATGTACGATGCTAGGAGTCCCTGCCTCTCCGTGGAACTACTGTCCCGTACTGAAAACATGATTACAGTACGGGACAGTTGTCCTGCAGAGAGGCAGGGACTCCTAGCATCGTACATAAGTATGATGCTAGGAGCCCGGCTCCCTGCACTGTGTTCGGTCCGGTACTTGCGGCCGAAATACGTCCGTCATTTACGGACGTAATTAGTGTGTGTGCACATACACTAAATAGTCACTGTTCAGGGTGCTGAAAGAGTTAACTGATCGGCAGTAACTGTTTCAGTACCCTGGACAGTGACTACCGATCACAGTACCTGTAAAAAAAAAGACGTTCATACTTACCGAGAACTTTCTGCTTCCTCCAGTCCGGTCTCCTGGCCGTTGCCTTGGTGACGCGTCCCTCTCGACATCCGGCCCGACATTCCTTGATGACGATGCAGCCTTGTGAGCGCTGCAGCCAATCACAGGCTGCCGCGGCCTCTGCAGCCAATCACAGGCTGCAGAGGCCTCTGCAGCCAATCACAGGCTGCCGCGTCAGAAAAGGTCGGACTGGAGGAAGAAGAGGGACTCGTTAACAAGACAACGACCGGGTACGTATGAAATGCTTTTTATTTTATTTTTAATCAGCAGCCTCTTTTCTCTATCAGTGATTGATAGAGATAAGTGGCTGCCGATTTGTATAATGTTTTTGACCGGGTTCGGTCAAAACGGGTTCGGCCGAACCCGGTGAAGTTCGGATTCGCTGCGAACCGAACTTTACCGGAAGTTCGGACCGAAACCGGGTTCGGTTGTCCCGGTTCGCTCATCTCTAAAAATGATCATAGAACAAAAAGGTTAGACATATACATGACTGTGATAACAGCAAAGACTTGAAGACCACAAAAGGTGATATACAAAACCAAATTATGCTGATGCCAAATAATCTCCGTATGCATCAGGAAAGTGAGAACACAAAAAACAAAAATAAGAGATTTTTAGAGGAATTTAGACTCCTTAGAGAATTAATTGTGAAAAAATTGTATAGCAGAGCCAATCGGCCATTGTTTACTTAGAATGTTAATGTTGATATAATGCATATATCACAGATCTACAGGTCTTATTTATAGCCATGAGATAAAGTACTTAAGTGCCATAGACTCTACATTGTGCATAAATATCTTAATGGATTAAGAATGAATATATGTCACGTTGGGTTCGTGGATCCACAGGGCTGTACCGCCTTGGCGGTATGGCAGCTGGCCAACAGGGCGCAGGTTAAAGTCTATAGTTCGTATAGGGTACCTGTGGCAGCTCGGACAGTAGCAAGGCAGGCTCGGCTGGGACTAGGCAGCAGGCAGACGTCAGGCGTGGTGAAGCAGGACAGGCGTGGTATACAGCACAGCACGACTTTGGCTCAGCACGGCACTCGACCAGGATAGCACGGGATACAGGTAACAGGAACACTGGAAAACACTAGGAGACCATTGCATAGACAAACTTAGGGTACGACAACAACGCTCGGGCATAGAAGCAAGGGGCTGAACCCCTCTTATAGTCCAGGGCACTCATGGGCTGATAGTTCATTAAAGTCCTGTGCACCCTACAAGATCCGGCCGAGGTGAGTGGAAGCGAGCGCTGGCGTCTTCTGAGAAGGAGACTGGGGTCAGCGCTCGCCGACCCATGGCTGCGGCCGTCAGGGGGAGAGTGAACCTAACGGCCCGCAGCCACGGACATGACAGTATTCCCCTCTTACGCCCCCTCTTCTTGGGACCAGAGCGAGAGAGAAACTTCTTCAGAAGAGTGGGGGCATTGAGGTTCTCCTCTGGCTCCCAGGGCCTCTCTTCAGGACCAAACCCCATCCAATCCACCAAGTAAAAAGTCTTTCCTCTCACTCTCTTGGTGTCCAAGATCTCCTTAACCTCTAAGGTGTCTGAAGGGCCGCTGGAGGCAACAACAGGACAAGGAGTCTTGGTAAAGCGGCTCAGAACCATTGGTTTCAGGAGAGAAACATGGAAGGAGTTGGGGATCTTGAGGGTAGGAGGCAGCCGAAGCTTGTAGGCAACAGGGTTGAGAACTCAGCTCACGGAAGCAACTGCACCCAGTCATCATGCTGCTTGGAGATTAAGTGGCGTAGGTAGTTCTCCAAGATCTGATTGATCCTCTCGACCTGACCATTGGACTGAGGATGGTAGGCTGAGTAAAAGTCCAACTTTATACCTAGGAGTCTGCAGAGGACTCTCCAGAACTTTGAGGTGAACTGAACCCCCCCGATCAGACACAATATGCTGCGGCAAGCCATGCAGGCGGAAGATGTGTTGAATGAACAGCTTGGTCAGCTTAGGAGCAGAAGGAAGACCGGTCAGTGGAACGAAGTGGGCCATGTTTGAAAATCGATCCACCACCACCCAGGCAGTACTGCATCTGGCAGAGAGAGGCAGGTCAGTAATAAAGTCCATAGCTATATGCTGCCAGGGAGAATTGGGCACAGGTAATGGCTGGAGCAGGCCAGCAGGTCTGGAGTGAGTGACCTTATTGGCTGCACATACTGAACAGGAAGAAACAAAGTCCATAATGTCCTTTGGCAGAGTGGGCCAGCAGAAATTACGAGCAATCAGATCCCGGGTCTTACGGGTCCCCGCGTGACCTGCCAGTCTAGAGGAGTGTCCCCAGCCGAGGATTCTTCCACGGTCAGCCAGGCGCACAAACGTCCTCTCTGGAGGAATGTCCCAACTTGAAGGGGATTGACAGAGACAATGCAAGATGAATCAACAATGGTGTGTTCTGTCTCGAAAGACCTGGACAAGGCATCGGCCCTCACATTCATGTCGGCCGGGCGATAATGGAGCTCAAACTGGAACGTGGTTGTCACGAAGGGTTCGTGGACCCACTGGGCCATACCGCCTTGGCAGTATGGCAGCTGGCCAACAGGAAGCAGGTCAAAGTCTATAGTTCGCATAGGGTACCTGTGGTGGCTTGGACAGTAGCAAGGCTAGGCAGGAACTTGGCAACAGGTGGACGTCAGGTGTGCAGAAGCAGGTCAGGCGTAGAATACAACACGGCAACAGCAAGCACGACACTAGATCAGGATACAGGTTACAGGAACAGGAAACACTGGGAGCAGGAAACACTAGGGGGCCATTTGCAAGACAAACTAAGAATACAACAACAAATCTCAGTCACAGAGCTAGGGGGCTGGACCCCTCTTATAGTCCAGAGTACTCACGGGTCAAAGTTCAGGAACGAGGTGACAGTGCTGCATCGGGCAGAGAGAGGCAAGTCAGTAATAAAGTCCATAGCTATATGCTGCCAGGGAGCATCGGGCACCGGCAATGGCTGGAGCAGACCAGCGGGTCTGGAGTGAGCGACCTTGTTAGCTGCACACACAGAGCAGGAGAAAACAAAGTCCATAACATCTTTGGGCAGTGTGGGCCACCAGAAATGATGGGCAATCAAATCCCGGTTCTTCAGGATCCCCGCGTTACCTGCCAGTCTAGAGGTGTGCCCCCAACGGAGGACTCTCCTTCGGTCAGTCATGCGCACAAAAGTCCTCCCTGGAGGGATGTCCCCAACTTGCAGTGGATTGACTGAAACAATACAGGCCGGGTCGATAATGTTCTGGGGCATCTCCATAGTGTCTTCCGTCTCAAAAGACCTGGACAAGGCATTGACCCTCACATTCTTGTCAGCCGGGCGATAATGGAGCTCAAACTGGAACCTGGTAAAGAACAGTGACCACGTGGCCTGACGAGGATTCAGCCATTGGGCTGTCTGGAGGTAGGTGAGGTTCTTGTGGTCCGTAAAAATTAGGATGGTGTGAGCTGCGCCCTCTAGTAGATGTCTCCACTCCTCCAGGGCCAATTTGATGGCCAGTAACTCCCGATCCCCAATCGAGTAGTTGCGTTCTGCGGAAGAGAAGAGCTTAGAGAAATATCCACATACCCTAGACTTGCCCTTGGAACCTCTTTTGAACAGGAGTGCACCAGCACCGACAGAGGATGCGTCCACCTCCAACGAGAGCTGTAGGGAAACGTCTGGATGATGGAGGATAGAAGCTGACGTGAAGGCACTCTTCAGGGTATTGAATGCGGACTCTGCCTCAGGAGTCCACACGTTGGCGTTCATGCCCTTCTTGGTGAGGTTAGAGATAGGAGATGTTAGTGAAGAGAAGTTTGGGATGAACTGTCGGTAAAAATTGGCGAATCCCAGAAAGCGCTATATGGCCCTCAAGCCTTGAGGACGTGGCCATTCCAGGACGGACTTTACCTTTTCAGGATCCATCTTGAGACCTCTATTCGATATGATGTAGCCCAGGAAGGGTAGAGCATCTCTCTCATATATGCACTTCTACAATTTGGCGTACAGATGATTCTCCCTTAACCGCAGCAAGACTTGATGGGTATGTTTCTGATGAGTCATAGGATCTGGAGAAAAAATTAAGATGTCATCAAGCTAGACCACAACACAAACATAGAGGAGGTCACGGAAAATGTCATTCACAAACTGCTAGAAGACCGCGGGAGCATTACACAGGCCGAAGGGCATTACTAGATATTCATAGTGTCTGTCCCGGGTGTTAAATGCAGTCTTCCATTCGTCACCTTGGCGAATCCGGATTAGGTTGTAAGCCCCCCGCAGGTCTAACTTGGAAAAAATCTTGGCACCACGTATACGGTCAAATAATTCTGAGATCAATGGCAATGGATACTTATTTTTCACAGTGATCTGGTTGAGACCCCGGTAGTCAATACAGGAACCATCTTTCTTTTTGACGAAGAAGAACTCGGCTCCTGCTGGGGAGGAAGACTTGTATATGAAGCCCCGCTCCAAGTTCTTTCTAACATAGGCGGACATAGACAGAGTCTCTGGCAGAGAGAGAGGATATACCCTGCCACGGGGAAGAGAGGCACCAGGAACCAGCTCAATAGGACAGTCATACACCCGATGTGGGGGCAGTGTCTCCGCCTCTTTCTTGCTGAAGACGTCCGCAAATGAAGTAAAATTACTCGGCAATCCTGCCAGTGACTGAGGCAGAGGAGACTGAGCCAAACTAATCTGTCCCAGGCAACGATTGTGACACTCGGGGCCCCACTGGAGAACCTCTCCAGAGTTCCAGTCCAGGAATGGGGCATGCAATCGGAGCCAAGGCAGGCCCAGCAACACAGGATCAACGGCTCTGGGTAGAACATAGAACGACAGCAGTTCGAAGTGGAGAGCCCCTACTTGGAACATCAGTGGTTTGGTCACAGCAATAACTGGGTCAGGCAGGGATAGACCATCCACTGAAGCAATTGGCAACGGGCTCTCCATAGGGGTGGTAGGCAACTGAAGAAGGTCCACCAGGTCTCTACGGATGAAATTAGCAGCGGATCCAGAGTCCAGATACGCAGAGACCTGATGCATTCTCTCGCCGGGCACTATGGTCGCTGGTATGGACAATTTGGACGAAAGTCCTTTTTTACCCAGAGTTGTCACTCCTAGCAACCCTAGGCTTTGGGTCTTTTAGGGGCACAGGCGCAGAAGATGGCCACCGAGGCCGCAATAAAGACAAAGTCCCGAAGTGCGTCTGCGTTGTCTCTCCTGGGTGGATAGCTTACCCCGGTCCATCATCACAGACTCCTTAGGAGGATCGACATCTGAGAACAGCAGGGGTTGCTGCAAAGTAGGTACTAGACTAGGAGGGTCTCCCTCCCGACGAACCTCTTGGAGGCGTTCTCGGATCCGCATATCAATCCGGGCGGACAGAAGTAGATGGTAGGTCTCGAGCGGCAAGTTCATCCTTAATTTTAGGAGACAGTGCATTCCAAAATGCAGCTACCAGGGCCTCATTGTTGCATAACAGTTCTCCCGCCAAGGTGCGGAAGTGGATGGCATATTCACTCACGAAGGTGTCTCCTTGGCGTAGTTTAATCAAGGCAGCCGCTGCAGATGAGACCCATCCAGGCTCCTCAAACACCATTCGAAAAGTCCAGAGAAAAGCCTGGAAGTCACGGGTCTCAGGTCCTTGTCTCTCACAGATAGGGTTCGCCCATGCAAGAGCCTTGCCACTGAGGAGAGAGATGATGAAAGCGACCCTTGCGCCATCAGACAAAAATGTCCTAAAATACAGGCTGAAATGGATCTGGCACTGGTTCAAAAATCCACGACAGGTACCTGCGTCTCCATCATAGCGGTCAGAAAGTGGCAAAGAAAAACGCGGGTCGACACTGCCAGGAGGTGTAGTCTGAGGATTAACACTGCCAGGAGGTGTAGTAGGAGGAACGGCAGCTTGTGCCTCCTGCCGACGTGCGATAATGTTCAACGCCTGGAGGAGTTGGTCCTGTCGAGACCGGAGGTCTAGCATATCCGCCCGCATCTCTTGTGACGTCGTCATGGTCTTGAATCGACCAGCGGGGTCCATGGCCTGAGCGTACTGTTACGTAGGGTTCGTGGACCCACTGGGCCGTACCGCCTTGGCGGTAAGGCAGCTGGCCAACAGGGCGCAGGTTAAAGTCTATAGTTCGTATAGCGTACCTGTGGCAGCTCGGACAGTAGCAAGACAGGCTCAGCTGGGACTAGGCAGCAGGCAGACGTCAGGCATATTGAAGCAGGACAGGCGTGGTATACAGCACAGCACGACTTTGGCTCAGCACGGCACTCGACCAGGATAGCACAGGATTCAGGTACAGGAACACTGGAAAACACTAGGAGACCATCGCATAGACAAACTTAGGGTACGACAACAATGCTCAGGCATAGATGCAAGTGCTGAACCCTTCTTATAGTCCAGGGCACTCATGGGCTGATAGTTCATTAAAGTCCGGTGCGTGCGCTGCCCCTTTAAGAGCGGGCACGAGCGTGCGCGTGCGCATCCTACGGGATCTGGCCGAGGTGAGTGGAAGCGAGCGCTGGCGTCTCCTAAGGAGGAGACTGGGGCCAGCGCTCGCTGACCTATGGCTGCGGCCGTCAGGGGGAGAGTGAACCTGACAGCCCGCAGCCACGGACATGACAATATACAAGTAAGACAATAAAGATGAGAATGATACAAACAGGCAAAGATTAATAGTACTACAATAATACAACAGTAGCCCCTGAATATATAAGTTATAATTTGTGGATTCTTCTGAATATCGACATTCCAATGGATATCCACATCCCATAGATGGAAAGAGAACGGTACATCTATAAATAATACTAAAATAATAACATAATTAAAATCAAAATACAAATTACAGCCCTCAGCCATAAAAGAAGATATTATAGAAAGGCATTAAACCCAACATTTTCATTATGTCCCCGTGGTGTTAGAGTACCCAGTTTGTGGATCCATCTACTATTTGGGCTAGTCTCTTTCCTCCATTGCCCCCTCTGGATCCCAAGTGCAGCATATCTATTACTCTGAATTTAAGTTGTTTTGACTTGCACCCATGGAACATTTTAAAGTGTTTGGGCAGAGTTTTAAGTTTGAGAAGGTCCTTTTTTCCTTTGGCATTTTCTATATCTCTTATATGTTCCCGCACTCTTTTTTCTAAGCTCCCTTGTGGTGAGACGCCTCCTGAGGATTACTATGAGAAATGCGCGTCGAGGCGCAGCACACGCTTAACACAAATATCATCTAAGGATAAGTAAGTTGTATTATATGGATGCTGTTATACTTATATAAAAAAACATTTAATCAGCAGACTATGTACAATGTATTAGGGCCTACCACTATAATAGTGATATATTTATCCCTGCAGTTCATTGAGTGTTTCTTTTTTTATGCAGGGACTATGCTTTTTTTCCAAGCAAAGACATGGTTGGTTGTTCAGCGTTGAGTAACACCCAAAACTTGCTAGCATTCTGACACAGACCTATATTATCACTATAAAGCCTGCCACATGTTATATAGATATCATACATGATTTCCTTAGTCCAGTAAAATATAATAAGCGATGCTAATTGTTGATACCATTGTCCTTTGATATATTCTGCATTAAATGTTTATCTTCATGGTATGTAAACATTTATATTTTTAACATGAGAATTTAATAAAGTATTTATACAATTTTAATCATATATGGTTATCATTTTGGTTTCAAGCTCCTAATGTGTTTGGTTTTTCGTTTAGTATACCTGAGGAGTATAAACCGCATTAAACAGTGGTATGGACTTTAAATGAGTATATTCCCTAGTGGTGGAGTAGCGGACTTGTGATAACGTGTGATAACAAGCAGAGCTGCAGTGTAAAGTTTGGGGAGGGACAGAGCTATAGCCTGAGCCGAGACACATTAACAGACATTTCTGCTAAGTTGGAGTAAGGAAACTTAACTAAAAAGTAGATAAGTAAATAAGTCTGAAAATGGTAATGGGGAGTTGGTCACAGGGGATCAAGAGAAGGCAGAGTTACTAAATGGGTTCTTTAGCTCTGTATATACAACTTAAGAAAGAACAGCTGATGTAGCCGGTGCCAGTGCTGTTAATATATCAGTTGATATACTGAATTGGATGAATGTAGAGATGGTCCAAGCTAAATTAAATAAAATAAATGTGCACAAGGCCCCGGGACCAGATGGGTTACACCCTAGAATTCTCAAAGAGCTTAGTTCAGTTATTTCTGTCCCACTTTTCATAATATTCAAAGAATCTCTAGTGACTGGAATAGTGCCAAGGGACTGGCGCAGGGCAAATATGGTGCCTATTTTCAAAAAGGGATATAGGTCTTTCCTGGGTAATTATAGACCAGTAAGCTTAACATCCATCGTGGGGGAAAATGTTTGAGGGGCTATTGAGGGACTATATTCAGAATTATGTGACAAAAAATAGTATTATAAGTGACAGCCAGCACGGTTTTACTAAGGACAGAAGTTGTCAAACTAACCTAATCTGTTTTTATGAAGAGATGAGCAGAAGCCTAGACAGAGGGGCCGCTGTGGATTTAGTGTTTTTGGACTTTGCAAAGGCATTTGACACTGTCCCCCATAGATTAAGGATTATAGGTTTAGAAAATAAAGTTTGTAATTGCATTGAGAATTGGCTCAAGGACCGTATCCAGAGAGTTGTGGTCAATGATTCCTACTCTGAATGGTCCCCGGTAATAAGTGGTGTACCCCAGGGTTCAGTGCTGGGACCACTATTATTCAACTTATTTATTAATGACATAGAGGATGGGATTAATAGCACTATTTCTATTTTTGCAGATGACACCAAGCTATGTAATATAGTTCAGTCTATGGAAGATGTTCGTGAATTGCAAGCAGATTTAAACAAACTAAGTGTTTAGGCATCCACTTGGCAGATGAAGTTTAATGTAGATAAATGTAAAGTTATGCATCTGGGTACCAACAACCTACATGCATCATATGTCCTAGGGGGAGCTACACTGGCGGATTCACTTGTTGATAAGGATCTGGGTGTACTTGTAAATCATAATCTAAATAACAGCATGCAGTGTCAATCAGCTGCTTCAAAGGCCAGCAGGATATTGTCGTGTATTAAAAGAGGCATGGACTCGCGGGACAGGGATGTAATATTACCACTTTACAAAGCATTAGTGAGGCCTCATCTAGAATATGCAGTTTAGTCCTGGGCTCCAGTTCATAGAAAGGATGCCCTGGAGTTGGAAAAAATACAAAGAAGAGCAACGAAGCTAATTAGGGGCATGGAGAATTTAAGTTATGAGGAAAGATTAAAATAATTAAACCTATTTAGCCTTGAAAAAAGACGACTAAGGGGGGGACATGATTAATTTATATAAATATATTAATTGCACATACAAAAAATATGGTGAAATCCTGTTCCATGTAAAACCCCCTCAAAAAACAAGGGGGCACTCCCTCCGTCTGGAGAAAAAAATGTTCAACCTGCATAGTCGACAAGCCTTCTTTACTGTGAGAACTGTGAATCTATGGAATAGCTGAGCGCAGGAGCCGTCACAGCAGGGACAGTAGATGGATTTAAAAAAGGGTTAGATAATTTCCTAGAACAAAAAAGTATTAGCTCCTATGTGTAGAAATTTTTTCCTTCCCTTTTCCCGTCCCTTGGTTGAACTTGATGGACATGTGTCTTTTTTCAGCCGTACTAACTATGTAACTATGTAACTATGTAACTTGAACAACCCGGCTTTTAAGGCAATGCTCTATGAGCTAAATACATCAGCAGTAACTGTGGACATGTCTCTTTATTCACATAAAATCAGGAAGTCCCATTTAAGGGGTTGTCTCATCAACCTGTCCAATTAGGGCATATGGACATCATAGAGGAGAATCCCCCATTATGAGCCAGAATGGGGATCCGCTAAGCTCTAATCGACATGGCCCAACCGTGTATTACATGGTAAGCCTTAAAGGGGTTGTCTACTAACGGACAACCGGGGACCTATCCACCGTATCCCGCACCGGTCAGCCGCTCCAGCACAGGACGTCTATGCCGGAAGCAGATAGCTCCGGTCACAGAATAGCGGCCGGGCTGCAGTACTTCAAGTGAATAGAAGCAGAGCTGAAGTTCTATGCAATGTACGGAGCCAACTGGTACCAGCTCCATACATTGCATACTGTGAAATTACATCCGGTGCCCGCAGGCAGCCAGAGCAGCTGATCGGTGCAGGGTTCAGGTGTCGGACCACCGTAGATCATATACTGATGACCTATCTGGTGGATAGGGCATCAGTTGTCCGGTAGTGGAAATTCCTTGAATTTGGACTTTATATCCGAGTTCTCCTCTTTCCAGGGACTCTTCGCTGACACCACTTGTAACACATGAATAAGTGATTCTTCTTAATACATGAATATCTAAATAGTCTGATTAACCTGTGACTATCGAATAGCTTCATTGTGTATTTATATGTTCAGTGGGGCTGCAGGCAGTATTTTGGGGGTTAATAATGCAGTTTGATCCAGTGAGAGAGCTGGCAAGCAGGATGTTGGGTTAGTACTCCTCTATCACTGTATGGTCACGGTGTTCACTGTGGCAGGGCCCGTCTCCACCAGACCTCCAACACTCCTAGGGCTGGCACAGTGATGAGGGGGTTGTACTTAGATGATGGTGGTAGATGTTCCACCCTGGGTAGTGTCTCCTGGCTGGTAGAAGGTGGGGTGCCCTTGGTGTTATAGTGCTGAATAATATGCAGACGACTGAGGTGCAATTGAACAGATAACTCACAGTTTTTTTTACTTGTCAGGAAATAGCAGAATACTTAGAAGGTGGAGGTGCACGATCTTACAAGGCAGTCTACCAACAATGGGCAGGCTGAGCTGGAGCAAGGATTCCCAAATTTCAAGTTTTCTCTTGACTGCAGCAATTTCTCTAATGTAATTTCTCAAGTAGTGATTCTTCTAGCATGCAGCTCCCAAATGAAGGAGCACAAATATCTTGTATTTTCTGCAATTCCTGTCAGTGAGGTGCAGATATTCAAAGAGATGAAGCAACGTCAGCCGCCAATATTGCTAAGGAGTTTTTTGGCACTGATTTTGATGCAGAAATCGGGAAGTGAAGGCGCTTTTTTCCATTGCGACTTTTATCCGCTGGTGGGAAAAAAAAGCACCATGTACTTTCTTGCCGAGGTAACGCCTATGACTTCCCATTGTAATCAATGGGAGGCAGTGAAAGCTTTTGTTGCTGCATTTTTTGCCCATGGCCCTCAATGGCCGTGGGCAAAAAGAATGCTGTGAAAACCACGGCAAAAAAGTGCAGGCATGTCAAAACATTTTCTGCTTGCAAATTCCTCCTAGGGCCCTATCCACATGACAGGGATACTCGGCCGTGTGACGGACGGTTATTTAACAGCCGTCAGGCGGCTGCAGTAAGAACAATAGACCCCAAATGGGGCTATTCACATGGCCGACTTTTTGCCGACTCGGCAAACCGGACGTCAAAAAATGGAACATGCCTTATTTTGAGCCGTTCTCCCGTTTGCACGGCTCCCATAGAAGTCTATGGGGCCATGTAAAGCACAGCTGTCACTTGGATGTGATACGAGTGACGGTATAATGGCGGAAGGAGGTGAAGGGAACAAGTGAGCCCTAATCTACCCACCGCCCTGTCCCTGCCTACTTGCAACGACCCGCCCTAGGCGACAGGGTACAACTTGGCGGCGGTCCCTACGCTGACTAAGTGCAAGGGGATACAAACAGGGAACAAGCAAGGGAAGGGGCAGTAGCCCACGGAACACCGTGAGGGAACAGAGTGGTGAACGAGCAGTCACGATCAGGATGTAATGAAGTATACAAACGCAGAGCACAGAGCAGGAAGCAAGCCGGGGGCAGAGCGAAGCAGGATAAGCGGGAACTGAAGCAAGGCAGAAGCACGGCAGAAGCAGGCTGGAGCAAGGCAGCAGTGGGGCCAGGAAACCAAGAAGAATCACAAGCAATGAGGAAGAGAAAACGGCAGGTATAAATGGACAGGGGGCGGAGCTAACTCCGACTGACCAGGCCGCGATAGGCTCTCCCACTCCTGAGCCTGCCACCCTGATTGGTGGGAGCGGGTGTCAGTCTAAGAGGTCTGGCCTCAGGTGTCGATTGATTAATCCTGGGAGTATCCACAGACGTAGTGCCTGGCAGATCCTTTACAGACGGCCATGCTTTCTGCCGTTCGCTCTCTCCTCCTCCTCACAGTACAAAGTGCATGTGAGAAGTAGGAGATTTTTTTGCTGCCACAGCCCCATTGTAAATGGCACCCCCCAGTAGATCCCCCCCATCTGTAGATAGCGCCACTGTAGCTTTGTACAGGAAGGGGGTGCCATTTACAGGGCCATCTAAGGGGGTGTTATGTACAAGGGGGCTTTGTGACACTACATACAGGGGCGCTGTGTGGTAATATCTACAGAGGGCACTGTGGCAATATCTACAGAAAACAGTGTGTGACATTATCTACAGAGGGAAGTGTGTGGCATTAGCTACAGGGAGCAGTGCGTGGTAATATCTACAGGGAGCAGTGTGTGGTAATATCTACAGGGAGCAGTGTGTGGTAATATCTACAGGGAGCAGTGTGTGGCAAAATCTACAGGAGCAGTGTGTGGTAATATCTACAGGGTGTAGTGTGTGGTAACATCTACAAGGAGCAATGTGTGTGGTAATCTCTACAGGGAGCAATGTGTGGTAATACCTATAGGGGCAGTGTAATGATGGGGGTGGGGAGACAGACAAGTGAGCCCTAATCTACCCGCCACTCAGTCCCTGCCTACTTGCAACGACCCGCCCTAGGCGATGGGGTACAACTGGGCGACGGTCCCTACGCTCAATAAGTGCACGACACACAAACAGACAAGGGTACGCAGAGCTAGGGGGAGAAAGGGGCAGTTGCCCACGGAAACATCGTGAGCAACAAGAGAAGTGAACAAGCCGAGTCAAACCAGGAGAGTACGAGGTACCAAACGCAGAGCAGGAGAGTAGTCAGCAAGCCGGGGTCAATATGAAGCAAGGACAATAGTACAAGAAGCTGCAGCAGAGCCAGGAAACCAAACGAGAAAAATCACACGCAAAGGAGGAACAGGAAAGGCAGGTATAAATAGACAGAGGGCGGGAGCTAGCTCCGTCTGGCCAGGCTGTGATAGGCTCTCCCACTCCTAAGCCTGCCATCCTGAGTGGTGGAAGATGGAGTCAGTCTCACAGACATAGAAGCAGGTGCAGACTGATTATCTATGGGCGTTAACCCCGAAGCTGTGCCTGGCAGATCCTTTACAGTACCCCCCTTTTATGAGGGGCCACCGGACCCTTTCTAAGTGGACCTGGTTTACTGGGGAAACGAAGGTGAAATCTCCTGACCAATATCCCAGCGTGAACATCCCGAGCGGGTACCCAAGTCCTCTCCTCAGGCCCGTATCCTCTCCAATGGACCAGGTACTGGAGGGATCCTTGGACCATCCTGCTGTCCACAATCTTGGCCACCTCGAATTCTGCCCCCTCAGGGGTGAGAACAGGGACCGGAGGTTTCCTCGAGGGAGCCAAGGACGGGAAGCAGCGTTTAAGGAGGGAGGCATGGAACACGTCGTGTACTTGTAAAGATGGGGGCAACTCCAATCGGAAGGAGACAGGATTGAGGACTTAAATGACCTTGTACGGCCCTATAAACCGGGGAGCAAACTTCTTGGACGGGACCTTAAGGCGCAAATTTTTAGACGATAGCCACACCAGATCCCCGACCATAAACAAGGGGTTAGCAGAACGTTTTCTATCTGCCTGAGTTTTTTGTATGCTCTGGGACTGTGCACAGTTCTCGATGAACGACCTCTACCTCGGGATTGTTGGAGCTACCAGGTGAAATGGAAGAGAACCCGTGGATTAAACCCAAAATTACAGAAAAAGGGGGAGACGCCTGACGAGTTACTGACCCGGTTATTAAGGGAAAATTCGGCGAGGGGAATGAATGAGACCCAATCATATTGACAGTCAGAGATAAAACACCTTAAATATTGATCTAGAGACTGATTAGTCCTCTCAGTTTGCCCATTAGTTTCAGGATGCAAGGCAGAGGAGAAGGACAGATCAATCTCCAACTTTTTACAGAAGGCTCTCCAAAACAATGAAACAAATTGTACCCCTCTATCAGAAACAATATTGACAGGGACCCCATGGAGACGCAGGATGTGTTTGACAAACAAGGTAGCTAACGTCTTAGCATTGGGTAGTTTCTTGAGGGGCACAAAATGGCACATCTTACTGAAGCGGTCTACTACAACCCACACCACCGACTTGCCTTGAGATGGAGGCAAATTGGTGATAAAATCCATGGAGATATGGGTCCAAGGTCTCTGGGGAATGGGCAAAGAACATAGTAAGCCCACTGGTCGGGACCTGGGAGTCTTGGACCTAGCACAAACTTCACAAGCTGCAACATAGGCCTTAACGTCTTTAGGCAACCCAGGCCACCAATAGTTTCTGGCAATGAGGTACTTGGTACCTAGGATGCCTGGATGGCCAGATAGTGCAGAGTCATGATTTTCCCTAAGTACCCTTAGCCGGAATTGCAGGGGAACAAACAGCTTGTTCTCAGGAAGGCTCCCGGGAGCTGAACCTTGATCAGCCGCAATTTCAGAGACTAAATCAGAATCAATAGCGGAAATGATTATACCCGGAGGCAAAATACAAGCAGGATCTTCCTCCGAAGGAGGGCTGGCCATGAAGCTACGGGACATTGCATCAGCCTTAACATTTTTAGACCCAGCCCTATAGGTAACCACAAAGTTGAATCTGGTAAAAAATAACGCCCATCGAGCTTATCTCGGGTTTAGCCTCCGGGCAGATTCTAGGAAACCAGATTCTTGTGGTCGGTAAGGACCGTTACCTGGTGCCTAGCCCCCTCCAGGAAGTGGCGCCACTCTTCAAATGCCCATTTAATGGCTAAGAGTTCGCGGTTGCCAATATCATAATTACTCTCAGTGGGTGAAAACTTCCTGGAGAAGTAAGCACAGGGACGGAGATGGGTGAGGGACCTGGTACCCTGGGACAAGACAGCCCCCACTCCCACCTCGGACGCGTCAACCTCCACGATAAATGGCTCCATTTGGTTGGGCTGAACCAGCACCGGGGCCGAGATAAAGCACTTCTTAAGGACCTCAAATGCCTGGACAGCCTCAGGAGGCCAGTGGAGGAGATCAGCACCTTTGCGAGTCGGATCCGTAAGAGGCTTAGCGATGACCAAGAAGTTAGAAATAAACCTCCTGTAATAATTAGCGAACCCCAGGAAGCACTGTAACGCCTTCAGGGAGGCAGGTTGGACCCATTCCGCCACAGCCTGGACCTTGGCAGGGTCCATGCGGAATTCATGAGGAGTGAGGATTTGGCCCAAAAATTGTATCTCCTGCACCCCAAACACACATTTTTCGGTCTTCGCAAACAGTTTGTTTTCTCGAAGGACCTGGAGCATCTTCCTGACATGCTCAATGTGGGAGGACCAGTCCTTGGAAAACACAAGTATGTCATCAAGGTACACTACAAGAAATACCCCCAGGTAGTCTCTTAAAATCTCATTTATGAAATTCTGGAAGACCACGGGAGCATTACACAACCCAAAGGGCATGACGAGGTATTCGAAATGACCTTCGGGCGTGTTAAACGCAGTCTTCCACTCATCCCCCTCTTTGATGCGGATAAGGTTATACGCCCCCCGTAGATCAAACTTAGAGAGCCATTGGGCCCCCTGAACCTGATTAAAGAGATCAGGAATGAGAGGAAGGGGATTCTGGTTCCTTACAGTGACCTTATTCAAGCTTCGGTAGTCAATGCATGGCCTAAGACCACCATCCTTCTTCCCTACGAAGAAAAAGCCAGCACCTACCGGAGAAGTAGAGGGGCGAATGTAACCCTTGGCCAGGCATTCCTGGATATACCCTCTCATGGCTTCACGTTCGGGACAAGAGAGATTAAATATCCTACCCTTAGGGAGCTTAGCTCCTGGTACCAAATTGATTGCGCAATCATATTCTCTATGAGGCAGTAACACTTCGGAGGCCTCCTTAGAGAAAACATCGGCGTGTTCACCTCCTCAGGGGGAGAAATAGAATTAACAGAAAAACATGACGTCAAGCATTCATTACCCCACTTGGTAAGGTCCCCAGAATTCCAGTCAAACGTGGGATTATACAACTGCAACCAGGGAAGGCCTAAAACCAAATCGGACGATAATCCCTGCATTAACAGTACAGAGCACTGCTCCAAATGCATGGAGCCAACAAGGAGTTCAAAAACAGGGGTATGCTGTGTAAAATAACCATTAGCAAGAGGAGTGGAGTCGATACCCACTACCGGAAAAGGTTTAGGCAAATCAATCAAAGGCATAGCTAGAGACATAGCAAATTCCACAGACATGATATTAGCAGACGACCCTGAATTCACAAAGGCACTGCCGGTAGCAGACCTACCACCAAAAGAGACCTGAAAGGGAAGCAAGATTTTATTACGTTTCATATTTAAGGGAAATACCTGTGTGCCCAAGTGACCTCCCCGATGATCACTTAGGCGCGGAAGTTCTCCGGCTTCATTCTTACGCTTAGGACAGTTGTTCACTTGATGCTTGTCATCCCCACAGTAGAAGCAGAGACCATTCTTCCTGCGGAATTCTCTACATTGTTGGGGGGACACGGAGGCCCCGAGTTGCATAGGTACCTCCGAGTCTTCCGTGGAAGAACGAAGCAACGGAACCTCGGGAGGCATCATGGGGGAGTCAGAGGAGAAAACATTAAGACGTTCAAGTCGTCGTTCCCTGAGACGTCAGTCAAGTCGTACCGCTAAAGCCATAACCTGGTCTAGGGAGTCAGAAGAGGGATAGCTAACTAGCAAGTCTTTCAGGGCGTTCGACAGACCCAACCTAAACTGGCACCTTAAGGCAGGGTCATTCCACCGAGAAGCTACGCACCACTTCCTAAAGTCAGAGCAATATTCCTCAACAGGTCTCTTACCCTGACGTAAGGTCACCAGCTGACTCTCGGCAAAAGCAGTCTTGTCAGTCTCGTCATAGATGAGTCCAAGAGCAGAAAAGAAAAGATCAACGGAGGAAAGTTCAGGGGCGTCAGGAGCCAAGGAGAAGGCCCATTCTTGGGGCCCTTCCTGGAGCCGGGACATAATTATACCCACCCGCTGGCTCTCAGAACCTGAGGAGTGGGGCTTTAAACGAAAATAGAGCCTACAACTCTCCCGAAAGGAGAGAAAAGTCTTCCGGTCCCCTGAGAACCGGTCGGGAAACTTGAGGTGGGGTTAAAGAGGTGAGGTGAGGGGGACTAGCATGGTAGCATCAGGCTGGTTGACCCTCTGAGCCAGGGCCTGGACCTGTAGGGAGAGACCCTGCATTTGCTGAGCCAGGGTCTCAAGGGGGTCCATAGTGGTGTCAGTGACCAGGGTAGACTAGGTATGGGCTTGTGATTACGTAATGACGGGGGTGGGGAGACAGACAAGTGAGCCCTAATCTACCCGCCACTCAGTCCCTGCCACTTGCAACGACCCGCCCTAGGCGACGGGGTACAACTGGGCGACGGTCCCTACGCTCAATAAGTGCACGACAGACAAACATACAAGGGTACGTAGAGCTAGGGGGAGAAAGGGGCAGTTGCCCACGGAAACACCGTGAGCAACAAGAGAAGTGAACAAGCCGAGTCAAACCAGGAGAGTACAAGGTACCAAACGCAGAGCAGGAGAGTAGTCAGCAAGCCGGGGTCAATATGAAGCAAGGACAATAGTACAAGAAGCTGCAGCAGGGCCAGGAAACCAAACGAGAAGAATCACAAGCAAAGGAGGAACAGGAAAGGCAGGTATAAATAGACAGAGGGCGGGAGCTAGCTCCGTCTGGCCAGGCTGTGATAGGCTCTCCCACTCCTAAGCCTGCCATCCTGAGTGGTGGAAGATGGAGTCAGTCTCACAGACATAGAAGCAGGTGCAGACTGATTATCTATGGGCGTTAACCCCGAAGCTGTGCCTGGCAGATCCTTTACAGTCAGTGTGTGATATTATCTACAGGGAGCAGTGTGTTTGGTAATATCTACAGTGAGCAGTGTTTGCTAATATCTACAGGGAGCAGTGTGTGTGGTAATATCTACAGGGAGCAGTGTGTGGCATTATCTACAGGGACCAATGTGTGGTAAAATCTTCAGGGAGCAGTGTGTGGTAATATCTACAGGGAGCAGTGTGTGGCATTGTCTACAGGGAGCATTGTGTGTGGCAATATCTACAGGGAGCAGTGCGTGTGGTAATATCTACAGGGGACAGTGTGTGTGGTAATATCTACAGGGAGCAGTGTGCGTGGTAATATATACAGGGGGCAGTGTGTGTGGTAATATCTATAGGGAGCAGTGTGTGGTAATATCTACAGGGAGCAGTGTATGGTAATATCTACAGGGAGCAGTGTGTGTGGTAATATCTACAGGGAGCAGTGTGTGTGGTAAGATCTACAGGGAGCAGTGTGTGTGGTAAGATCTACAGGGAGCAGTGTGTGTGTGGTAAGATCTACAGGGAGCAGTGTGTGTGGTAAGATCTACAGGGAGCAGTGTGTGTGGTAAGATCTACAGGGAGTAGTGTGTGTGGTAAGATCTACAGGGACCATTGTGTGTGGTAAGATCTACAGGGAGCAGTGTGTGTGGTAAGATCTACAGGGAGCAGTGTGTGTGTTATTATCTACAGGGATCAGTGTGTGGTAGTATCTACAGGGGGCAGTGTGTGTGGTAATATCTACATGGAGCAGTGTATGGTAATATCTACAGGGAGCAGTGTGTGTGGTAATATCTACAGGGAGCAGTGTGTGTGGTAAGATCTACAGGGAGCAGTGTGTGTGGTAAGATCTACAGGGAGCAGTGTGTGTGTGTGGTAAGATCTACAGGGAGCAGTGTGTGTGGTAAGATCTACAGGGAGCAGTGTGTGTGGTAAGATCTACAGGGAGTAGTGTGTGTGGTAAGATCTACAGGGAGCAATGTGTGTGGTAAGATCTACAGGGAGCAGTGTGTGTGGTAAGATCTACAGGGAGTAGTGTGTGTGGTAAGATCTACAGGGAGCATTGTGTGTGGTAAGATCTACAGGGAGCAGTGTGTGTGGTAAGATCTACAGAGAGCAGTGTGTGTGTTATTATCTACAGGGATCAGTGTGTGGTAGTATCTACAGGAAGCAGTCTGTGTGGTAATATCTACAGGGAGTAGTCTGTGCGGTAATATCTACAGGGAGCAGTGTGTGGTAATATCTACAGGGAGCAGTGTGTGTGGTAATATCTACAGGGAGCAGTGTGTGTGGTAATATCTACAGGGGGCAGTGTGTGTGATAATATCTACAGGGAGCAGTGTGTGGCATTATCTACAGGGACCAGTGTGTGGTAATATCTACAGGGAGCAGTGTGTGGTAATATCTACAGGGAGCAGTGTGTGTGATAATATCTACAGGGAGCAGTGTAAGCACTACTTGAAAATGCCGTCATAGAGGAGGTGAAACGTTGTGGTTCTATGTTGGATGAATAAATTCACTTTATTTGAGTGCTGCTTCACGTTCTTTTTTTGGATATCCAACACATAAGGAGAGGTCACTCCTTTATCTTTGAAGCTCTACACCAGCCTAGTCAGGCATTTGTTCACAGTGCTGCTCCAATCCTTTGCTTTTTTTCTACAGGGAGCAGTATGTGTGGTAATATCTACAGGGAGCAGTGTGTGGTAATATCTACAGGGAGCAGTGTGTGGTAATATCTATAGGGAGCAATGTGTGGTAATATGTACAGGGAGCAGTGTGTGGTAATATCTACAGGGGGCAGTGTGTGTGGTAATATCTACAGGGAGCAGTGTGTATGGTAATATCTACAGGGAGCAGTGTGTATGGTAAGATCTACAGGGAGCAGTGTATGGTAATATCTACAGGGAGCAGTGTGTGTGGTAATATCTACAGGGAGCAGTGTGTGTGGTAAGATCTACAGGGAGCAGTGTGTGTGGTAATATCTACAGGGAGCAGTTTGTGTGGTAATATCTACAGGGAGCAGTGTGTGTGGTAATATCTACAGGGACCAGTGTGTGTGGTAAGATCTACAGGGGGCAGTGTGTGTGGTAATGTCAGGGATCATTACCATGTATATTGTTTGAAAAATATTATCCTTACATATATATATATATATATATATATATATATATATATATATATATATATATATTCAGTATATTACACAAAGAGATTGGATTCATGGAGCACAAAGAGCCTGCATAACACGCCTCTGGAAGACACCGCCCCCTGGAATGCAAAGAGGAGTGTGCAGAAGAATGTAAAGGAAAACTTACAGCTGAGGAGCCAATGGGATTTAAGCAAGTCCCACATCTATAGGGAGGGGCATGTGTCTTCTCTGTGTGTTTCTTTGTTCTGAATAAAGTTCAGTTCTCCTCTTTTCTCTTTGAGGGAAAGTTGTGTACCAAACATTTCTGACTGGTTTACTTCTTTCCAGGCATGCCTTCAGCTTTCAATTTACATAGGTGGTTATTCGGTGTGAAATGACAGGGAGAAAGGAGCTTCCCTGATATACGGACCTGACAGTAATATCTACAGGGAGCAGTGTGTGGTAATATCTACAGGGAGCAGTGTGTGTGGTAATATCTACAGGGAGCAGTGTGTGTGGTAATATCTACAGGGAGCAGTGTGTGTGGTAATATCTACAGGGAGCAGTGTGTGTGGTAAGATCTACAGGGGGCAGTGTGTGTGGTAATGTCAGGGATCATTACCATGTATATTGTTTGAAAAATATTATCCTTACATATATATATATATATATATATATATATATATATATTCAGTATATTACACAAAGAGATTGGATTCATGGAGCACAAAGAGCCTGCATAACACGCCTCTGGAAGACACCGCCCCCTGGAATGCAAAGAGGAGTGTGCAGAAGAATGTAAAGGAAAACTTACAGCTGAGGAGCCAATGGGATTTAAGCAAGTCCCACATCTATAGGGAGGGGCATGTGTCTTCTCTGTGTGTTTCTTTGTTCTGAATAAAGTTCAGTTCTCCTCTTTTCTCTTTGAGGGAAAGTTGTGTACCAAACATTTCTGACTGGTTTACTTCTTTCCAGGCATGCCTTCAGCTTTCAATTTACATAGGTGGTTATTCGGTGTGAAATGACAGGGAGAAAGGAGCTTCCCTGATATACGGACCTGACAGTAATATCTACAGGGAGCAGTGTGTGGTAATATCTACAGGGAGCAGTGTGTGTGGTAAGATCTACAGGGAGCAGTGTGTGTGGTAAGATCTACATGGAGCAGTGTGTGTGGTAAGATCTACAGGGAGTAGTGTGTGTGGTAGTATCTACAGGGAGCAGTGTGTGTAGTAATATCTACAGGGAGCAGTGTGTGGTAATATCTACAGGGAGCAGTGTGTGGTAATATCTACAGGGAGCAGTGTGTGTGGTAATATCTACAGGGAGCAGTGTGTGTGATAATATCTACAGGGAGCAGTGTGTGGCATTATCTACAGGGACTAGTGTGTGGTAATATCTACAGGGAGCAGTGTGTGTGATAATATCTACAGGGAGCAGTGTGTGGTAATATCTACAGGGAGCAGTGTGTGGTAATATCTACAGGGAGCAGTGTGTGGTAATATCTACAGGGAGCAGTGTGTGGTAATATCTACAGGGAGCAGTGTGTGTGTGTGGTAATATCTACAGGGAGCAGTGTGTGTGATAAGGTATACAGGGAGCAGTGTGTGTGGTATTATCTACAGGGAGCAGTGTGTGTGGTATTATCTACAGTGAGCAGTGTGTGGTAATATCTACAGGGAGCAGCGTGTGTGGTAATATGTACAGGGAGCAGTGTGTGGTAATATCTACAGGGGGCAGTGTGTGTGATAATATCTACAGGGAGCAGTGTGTGGTAATATCTACAGGGAGCAGTGTGTGGTAATATCTACAGGGAGCAGTGTGTGGTAATATCTACAGGGAGCAGTGTGTGGTAATATCTACAGGGAGCAGTGTGTGTGTGGTAATATCTACAGGGAGCAGTGTGTGTGATAAGGTATACAGGGAGCAGTGTGTGTGGTATTATCTACAGGGAGCAGTGTGTGTGGTATTATCTACAGGGAGCAGTGTGTGGTAATATCTACAGGGAGCAGCGTGTGTGGTAATATGTACAGGGAGCAGTGTGTGGTAATATCTACAGGGGGCAGTGTGTGTGATAATATCTACAGGGAGCAGTGTGTGGTAATATCTACAGGGAGCAGTGTGTGGTAATATCTACAGGGACCAGTGTGTGGTAATATCTACAGGGAGCAGTGTGTGGCAATAACTACAGGGAGCAGTGTGTGGTAATATCTATAGGGAGCAGTGTAAGCACTACTTGAAAATGCCTTCATAGAAGAGGTGAAACGTTGTGGTTCCATGTTGGATGAATAAATTCCCTTTATTTGAGTGCTGCTTCACGTTCTTTTTTTGGATATCCAACACATAAGGAGAGGTCACTCCTTTATCTTTGAAGCTCTACACCAGCCTAGTCAGACATTTGTTCACAGTGCTGCTCCAATCCTTTGCTTTTTTCTACAGGTAGCAGTATGTGTGGTAATATCTACAGGGAGCAGTGTGTGCGTGGTAATATCTACAGGGAGCAGTGTATGGTAATATCTACAGGGGGCAGTGTGCGGTAATATCTACAGGGGGCAGTGTGCGGTAATATCTTCAGAGAGCAATGTGTGTGGTAATATCTACAGGGAGCAGTGTGTGTGGTAATATCTACAGGGGGCAGTGTGCGGTAATATCTACAGGGAGCAGTGTGTGTGGTAATATCTACAGGGAGCAGCGTGTGTGGTAATATCTACAGGGAGCAGTGTGTGTGGTAATATCTACAGGGAGCAGTGTGTAGTAATATCTACAGGGAGCAGTGTGTGTGATAATATCTACAGGGAGCATTGTGTGGCATTATCTACAGAGGTAAGTGTGTGGCAAAAAAATGTCAAATGAAAATCATCCGTTTTCAAACGGACATGGAAAAAGACGGATGCAAAACGGGTCAAAATCGGCCATTAAAAACGGAAACATGGCCCGGAACTGAAACTGAACGGATGCAAAACGGATGCAAAACTACTGAGAAAAACGGACCAAAACGACTTAAGGCCTTATTCACACGACAGGGTCCGAGTGTCGGCCGATAAAAACTGACGTTTTGGGCCGTTTTTCCCAGCCGTTTTGCATCCGTTCCGATTCCCTTCCCGGGCCGTGTTGCAGTTTTTAACGGACGATTTTGATCCATTTTGCATCCGTTTTTTTCCCTGTCCGTTTTAAAATTGGATGAATTTCATTTTTTTATTTTTTGCCACACACTTCCCTCTGTAGATAATGCCACACACTGCCCTCTGTAGATACTGCCACAGCCCTTCTGCAGGTAGTGCTACATAGCCCCCCTGTAGGTAATGCCACACAGACCCCCCTTGTAAATAGTACCACACAGACCCCCCCTGTAAGCAATGCCACTCAGCCCCCCTGTAGGTAATGCCATACAGCCCCCCTGTAGGTAATGCCACACAGCCGTCCTGTAGGTAATGCCACACAGCCATCCTGTAGGTAATGCCACACAGCCGTCCTGTAGGTAATGCCACACAGCCGTCCTGTAGGTAATGCCACACAGCCGTCCTGTAGGTAATGCCACACAGCCCCCTGTAGGTAATGCCACACAGCCCCCCTGTAGGTAGTGCTACACAGACTCATTGTACATAGTCACCCCCATAGATGGCACCCCCCCTTCTTTCCTGTAGATGACGGCTCCAGGAGAAGTCCCTCACTTCACTGTCCATATATGGAGAGTGAAGTGAGGGACTTCTCCTGGAGCGGAGACACCGGCCACAGCGGTGGGGATTCCGCTTCAGAAGTCCCTGACATCACTGTGGACAGTGAAGGCAGGGAATTCTCCTGGAGCAAAATCCCCAATCCTAGGCCACAGCGTTGCCGAAGCTGTGGCCGGGGATTTGGGATTCCGCTCCTACAGGGAGCAAAAAAATACCCTCCTCTTCCTCCTCACATGCACTTCGCACTGTGAGGAGAAGGAGAGAGAGCGAGCAACGGAAGACACGGCCGTCACGTGGAGCACATTCAAGTGATGGCCGTGTATTACGTGGCCCCTTAGACTTCTATGGGAGCCGGGCAGCCGGGAGAACGGCCGAAAATAGGGCACGTCCCGGCCGTCAAAAAATCGGTCGCGTGAATAGCCCCATTAGGAGGCTATTGTTCTTACTGCAGCCATGTGACGGCCGTTAATTGAAAGGCCATCACACAGCCTTGGAAACCCTCTCGTGTGCATAAGGACTAAGGCCTAGTCCTGAGCTGTGAGGCCCTGACCCTGGTACGATCTCCTCACAGGCTTGTCTCCAACTGGACTCAACTACACTGGCTCAGGGTGAGGCAAGTACATACTCATTTAGCTCCGCCTTCTTTCCAGAAGTTTCCAGAGATGCTCAATCGAAAACATAGGGACCTGCCCCAGCCACAGCAATTCATGCCCAACACATCTTAAAGGCACAGTACACATAATATCAAATACAATGCAAGCATTCATTTTAGGTTTTTGACTGGAAAAAAGTTTAATCCATTCCCGTAACATAAAACAAATTGCATATCACAATTATAGTGTCCTAGTGAGACACTTTAGTGAGACCCATAGCTCGTTCAATTGAGACAAACAATAACAATAATATATAATTCAACCGCACGGTAAAATTCCTTCAGTCTGGTGTTTCACAATTCAGAAGTCTGATAATCTGGCACCTGTTTCCAGCACAAAACTGTAATACAAAGTGGAAGTTCACAAGACCACAAGACCAGAAGCAGGAAACAGAGAGAATCCAGGTACTTCCCCTTATAAAAGATATTTGTGTTAAAGGGTTATTCCCTTTTATACATATTTATAGCAAATCCACAGGATATGCCTAATAAATGTGGGTCCCAGCTTTGGGACCACCAACCATGTGGAGGTGACCCCTATCCCGCGTTTTGAGGTGAACCCTGCGTCCAGTATGGGAATGAATAGAGAGGTGGCCGCTCGTCTCTCTCCATTATGTTCTTTTGGGGTTACAGAAAGAGCTGAGCACGCCTGCAGCCCGTTCTCGACAAAGCTGCGTGTCTCGGTGCTGGGAACCCACATCTATCAGACAGTTATGGCACAAACCATGGATGGGAATAACCCTTCAACATCTTATTTTGGACGTTCTTCAACAAGATCGCCAACAATTACGAGCAAGTTCTTTATACTTTTCTATGATTTTCCAATAATCCAGAATACTTGATAATCTGGAATCAGGTCATATTAATGGATGGATTTAATCAATGCAATTTGAGCAATGAAAACAAACGGAGACGAGTTCCTGCGTCATTATCACTGTGGCCTCATCTACATGGCTGTGCCCGTAATCACGGTGCATGATTACGCATTTTTGGCCCGTGCTCCCATATGAAGTGTCCTATCTTTTGCTGAGGCTTTCTACAGCCCAGACACTTTGACCGCAAATATAATGCTTGGTGCCAGTGGGCAATAAAAATGAATGGGTCTGTAATTACGGTCCAGAATTACAGATGAAACCTACGGCGGTGTGCACGGGGCCTAAAGTATAGAATATTAGCTCCTACAATGATATTATTGACACTCTCGATTCACAATCTTCTTCATTCAGGAATAAGAGAAAAGAAACTGAAAATTGCTGATGAGAAATCCTAAAAAGCGGAAGCCTTATCTTTAAACATCATATATAAGCCTCTAACATCAGCCACAAGATAAAGGGCCAGATGAGGGAAACTTGGATGTTCCTGACAGGTAAGTTCTTTATGGATATCCATTACACTCTAGTCATTTTCCATAGTACGTATTTGGACTTAAAAATGCAATGCAGATCTTATACCCTTAGGGTCAAACCCTGTCCATATACCCTATTAGGGCATATGGACGTCACAGAGTGGGGTACCCCGCTTGGAGCCCCCCTCTATGTGCCATTTTTGCATTACATGGACGGCCGTTCATTTGAATGGCCGGCATGTGATGCTACATTTTACCTACAGCGCCCACTGGATGTGTGGCTGTCCGTAGCTTCACCCCGACAATCAGCTGTTATGACGCTCATCAGTTAATAACAGAAACCAGATTCGGAGTACGACGTATACCACCAGCACCCAACGGACCCCATAGACTTATAATTGTACTGGTTGGTTTCCTTCATATTTGGCATCGTTTTGAGAGGAAGGATAGCGCTACATTCAGCCATATTCTTCCCATCTAATCTGATGTCATTTGCTATGGTGGAGCCTCCAACCCAAATGTAAGCGCAGCCTAAAATTCCGGATAATAATAGTAAATATGTGATCCGATCCTGACCATGCCGGGCTCACTCAAGATTTCATTTGTTTACTACTGTCAGAAGATTCACCGTTTTCCTAAACGCAGGAGATGGTGTTCAGACTTCCGTAAGATATTTCACACATTGTATTTCATCCGCACGATAACGCATGGTACTAGTAATACTCCTAAAGTAACACAAACATACAGATATAGAGATTTTTTTTTAAATTAAAGTTGAATCACTTAAACATATTGCATTATTTATCTTGCACTTGTAAGGGTGCGGGGGGAGAATTCCGACCCTTAAAAGGGACTTTGCTGTTGGAATTGTATATGTGTATTATTATATATAAGGTTAACTTTATGCTCTGTGCCTTTAAGTGCTGCAAGTAGCGATGCTCAGGTGGGCAGTTTTGTGCTGTTTTACCCCCTAAGTTGCGTCCCATTGGTGGAGTGGTTGTGTTTAGGTTGCATTTATGTTGTATTGTTGTGTGACATTCTTATTGTTTTTTTTTGTAAGGCAAATGATAGTTTGTTTGCTGGCAATGTAAATTGTAGGTGCTGGGATGTACGGCCCAGACGACATCTTTGCTAAGTTCATGCTATAACAGCCTCAAGACAATGCAGCGTGGCTACGCCGTGTCCTGATCCTGGGGACGGTGCCTGTTTTTTAAAACGGCAGCCCGAGTTTAGTGTTTAGGCGTAAGATTGGGAGTGAATCTGGCCTGCACTATAGAGACAGAAAGCTGCAGCAGAGATGTGTGAGGTGTGTGGTGAACTGCTGGAGAATGACTGCACTATTATAGGGCCTGAGTCGGTGGTCCTGGAGTGAGATGCAGGTGACGGGCAGTTGACAGGCAGGTGACGGGCAGGGCCTTCCCCGTGGTGTGCGAGAGTCTTGTGAGCAGTGGTGTGTACGGGAAGGAGCCTTCCCATGAGTACAAGCAAGCAGTAAGCCGGTTGAGGTCTACTAGGCCACAAATTGCAAGACAAACCCTTGTATCAGGAAGGGGAGCCCGTGTCCCTGTCCGCGGCAGCAAGTCAAGCTGTTAGCCAGACATCATGTTACCTTCGTAAAGACTGGTGCCTCTCGTATTGATACAATGTGTACTTTTTCATGTTTTCCTGGTGTGCTTAGTTGTGCTGAGAACTCCAGCATGGTAAAGTTAAGTTTGCAAACCATCTCCTGCTTTATGCCATCTTTGTCGCCACAAATCTGCACCAGACTGTATATCATCTAGGCCTCTAAATTAGTTACTGTACCTGAGTTACAGCTGTATTATACTCAAGAGCTGCACTCACTATTCTGCTGGTGGAGTCACTGTGTACAAACATTACATTAATTATCCTGTACTAATCCTGAGTTATTTTCTGTATTATACTCCAGAGCTGCACTCACTATTCTGCTGGTGGAGTTACTGTGTACAAACATTACATTACTTATTGTGTACTGATCCGGAGTTATTTTCTGTATTATACTTCAGAGCTGCACTCACTATTCTGCTGATGGAGTCACTGTGTACATACATTACTTATCCTGTACTGATCCTGTGTTATATCCTGTATTATACTCCACAGCTGCACTCACTATTCTGCTGGTGGAGTCACTGTGTACATACATTACATTACTTATCCTGTACTGATCCTGAGTTACATCCTGTATTATACTCCAGAGCTGCAATCACTATTCTGCTGGTGGATTCACTATGTACATACATTACATTACTTATCCTGTACTGATCCTGAGTTATATTATGTATTATACTCCAGAGCTGCACTCACTTTTCTGCTGGTGGATTCACTGTATACACTACATTACATTACTTATCCTGTACTGATCCTAAGTTACATTGTGTATTATACTCCAGAGCTGCAATCACTATTCTGCTGGTGGAGTCACTGTGTACATACATTAAATTACTTATTGTGTACTGATCGTGCATTACATCCTCTATTATAGCCCAGAGCTGTACTCACTATTCTGCTGGTGGAGTTACTGTCTACATACATTACATTACTTATCCTGTATTGATCCTTAGTTACATCCTATATTATACTCCACAACTGCACTCACTATTCTGCAGGTGGAGTCAATGTGTACATACATTACATTACTTATCCTGTACTGATCCTGAGTTACATCCTGTATTTTACTCCAGAGCTGCACTCACTATTCTGCTGGTGGAGTCACTGTGTACATACATTACTTATCCTGCACTGATCCTGAGTTACATCCTATATTATACCCCAGAGCTGCACTCACTATTCTGCAGGTGGAGTCACTGTGTACATACATTACATTACTTATCCTGTACTGATCCTGAGTTACAGCCTATATTATACTCCAGAGCTGCACTCACTATTCTGCTGGTGGAGTCAATGTGTACATACATTACATTACTTATCCTGTACTGATCCTGAGTTACATCCTGTATTATACTCCAGAGCTGCACTCAATATTCTGCTGGTGGAGTCACTGTGTACATACATTACTTATCCTGCACTGATCCTGAGTTACATCCTATATTATACGCCAGAGCTGCACTCACTATTCTGCAGGTGGAGTCACTGTGTATATATATTACATTACTTATCCTGTACTGATCCTGAGTTACATCCTGTATTATACTCCAGAGCTGCACTCACTATTCTGCTGGTGGTGTCACTGTGTACATACATTACATTACTTATCCTGTACTAATCCTGAGTTACATCCTGTATTATACTCCAGAGCTGCACTCACTATTCTTCTGGTGGAGTCACTGTGTACATACATTACATTACTTATCCTGTACTGATCCTGAGATAATTTTTATGGTTGAGCTGAATTACACTGGAATCGCTATTTAAGGGGGAAATTAATCTGCAATTAAAGGAACACTTCAGGCAAAACTGTGTTATGTTTAGTTCAGAGCCTACACGGCGCTGCATAACACAGAAATTCTAAGAAGACTAACAAGAGACTCTCTGTGTCATGTAGCGCCACCTCTGGCTCTGTACTAATCATTACATAGCGTATTAATTTTGCCAGGAGTGCTTCATTCAGCATAACTTTGTTTTGGTGGAAGAAAATGTTACTGATCTAGAAGTTCATGTTAATAGCAAACAAAGTAAAACCAAAATAATAATATTTCTAGTCTTGTTGCAGGCATAGAAGCGAGAAAATGTTGGTGCTGAAGTCAACTCTATTGATCCTTCTAAGTGTCTCAGGTACAGCCAGCTAAATTTTTCCCATAATTCATCACTGATTAACAAGTAATGTCATACTTAAAGAGGTTGTCCCGTCAGGCCGTCATTTACTTTTATAAAAAATAATTTGGACAAACATAGCTGTAGTATAAAGCATGGTGGAGGGACAGAACAGCAGACTAAGCCTCTGATGAGATGCTGTAGGTGGTGGATTTCAGACTACTTCCAATAGACAATGGAGCTAAGCTGGAGTCACAGTGCCTTAATGGAACAAGTCATAACTTTTTCTTAGTATCTACCTATAATTTTGTAGCCTGCGCCTGACATGGATATTTCTTTTTCTAGGAGTTTATTGCAACTGGGAAGTCGTTTACCCCAATACAGTGAAGAGCGTCCCAGGGTCCTGTGCCCTAATCCCATGCTCTTTTAATTACCCCAGTGATGTCGAGGCTGCGGAAGGCATTAACAAGATGTGGTACAAGGACTATGGGGGCGACAGGAAGCTGGTGTACCATCCTACCGACCCAGCCGATGATGCCTTTCTCAACAGAGTGGAATTTGTGGGAATGACAGTGCCCAAAAACTGCACCATATTAATAAAAAACCTCCAGAAATCTGACTCTGGGACATTTACATTCAGATTTGAGGTTGTTAACGTTAATAAATGGTTAGGCAAGAAAGGCGTCACGCTGGAAGTAACAGGTGAGTCTCTCGAATCTAATCCTTACTGAAGGTGACCGACCCTGGAGTCAAGACAACATGGAGAAGCCCTCGAAAACATTGTCAACACTTTTTAAATTTTTAACATACACAATTGTAGTTTACTTGGCATTGCTTTACTTACCTTGTACTGATCTGGGTGTTTTAATAAGGTCTAGTCCCATCCAGAGCTGCAATCAGAACTGAGCAGAATAGTGGATACATCTTTTGGATCTAAAGTCCACCACCTCCATAGCACATACTGTACATTGTATTGCATCTGGATCTTTGCAGGTGTTTTAGGGCAGGGGTGAAGCTAGGGCAACTGGTGGGGCACTTATGAGGGGGGAGCCAGTGCCTTGGGCAGGGTACACAGAGACAGGACTAGGGCAGTAAAACTGATACTTTGTCCCAAGTAAAGGAAAGCTGCTCCACTTTAGGGTTTGTTCACACATGCCGGCGGCTGATGCCCATTTTCCTGCACGGGGCTCTCATGTAAAAAAAACTGCTGCAAAATGTATTTACATAACAGGGAATGGGATTGGTAAAAGTCGTATACACATTGTGTAGTTAAGAACGTCGCTGGTTTTGGGGAATGTTGGATTTTTTTTCCAAGACACAGCGTGCCCGATACCCCATGGTTTTGTGGCATTTCTATGGGAATTCATGTGAAAGTATTAGTGCAGTAATAAATGTTCCTGACGTGCAGTACCTTTCATAGAAGCCGTCTAGGAAGAACGTAGCTTAGAGATTTTACGGAATCGTTGCTTTTGTGTTGCAGGATTTCCCCATTGGATTCAATAGGGGGGTAAAACTCGCAACAAATAGCTGTTGCGTTTTTGGCGGTGGAAAAGCAGCAGCCACCAAAAAACGCAAATCAGAAGAAAAAAAAATCTTATACTTACCCAGAATTCTGTTTCTTTGTCCAGGCCGGGCTTCTAGGATGATGCTTCATCCTATGTGTCCGCTGCAGCCAATCACAGGCTGCAGCGGTCACAAGGGACAAAACGTCATCCCAGTAGGCCGGACGGCAGAGGTAAGTATGAAACTGCACCCCAATTTACTGCGGATTCTCATCCGGAATTCCCTACGGCGCTCAGGGCGGATACACTGAGTGAACACAGAAGACCTCTATCTGAATTGAGTAACCATCATGGTATAAAACACGTGCACTGTTCAGCCTGGAACATCCAATAAGAACCATAATTGCCAGTTATATAATTCCTTAAAGAGAAAACGTACCCCCCCCCCCCCCCCACCACTCAGATCCCTCCAAATCATCACAATATCAGTAAGTAGATAATTGGATTTATTCATATCTCACAAGCAGTGCTGAGTTCTGGCCACATCTCCCTCTCCGTGGCTGCTAGGACTGGAAGTGCTGGAGGTACAAATTGATACGCACTTCCAACAGTTCTGTGTGTGAGTGGAAACGGTAAATCAGCACGAAGAGCCAACATTGCACCCACGGACCTGTGCTGATTCCAGACAGTGACCCAAGTATAGTTTGGCTACCGCTTGACATACAGCATGGGTAAGGGAGTCTAAGGCCCTGTTCACACAGAGGTTTTTTTTACAAATTTTTTGACACGTCTGAAAACGCAACAAAAAACGTCCGATAATGCCTCCTATTGATTTCAATGGGAGGCAGAGGCGTTTTTTTCCTGCGAGTGGTAAAAAACGTTTGCGGGAAAAAGAAGCGACATGCTCTATCTTTGGGCGTTTACGTCCCTGACCTCCAATTGACATCAATGGGAGGCAGAGAAAGCGTATTTCGCTGTATTTTTGCCCGTGGCGCTCAATAGGCGCGAGCGAAAAACGCAGTGAAAAACAAAAATAATTTTCTGCCTGCAAAAAAAACTCAGTGTGAACAGGGCCTAAATTGGAATAATCCTAAAGGTGTTTCCAGTCCCTAAAAATTGATGGCCTTTCCTCAGGATAGGTCATCAATAGCTGATGGGTGGGGGTCCGACTCCCGGGACCTCTGGTGATCAGTTGTTTTGAAGGGGATGCAGTGCTGCTTCCCCTTCATGTCTTCTTGCTCACTGTGAATCACCGACACGGATATAGCAGCGATTCACAGGTATTGCAGCCTTCTTCCCCATTCACTTCAGTGGTAGAAGAAAGCTGGAATACCTGTGATTCACAGTTACGTCCGTGTCGATGAATCACAGTGAGCAAGTAGGAAGGAAGGAGGTGGAAGCAGCGCTCGAAAGCTGCACCGCCTTCAAAACAGCTGATCGGTGGGCGTCCCAGGAGTCGGACCCCGACCCATCAGCCATTGGTGGCCTATCCTGAGGATAGGCCATCAATTTTTAGGGACTGAATAACCCCTTTAAAGCTATTCCCTGCCTTAGTCATCTGCACTCTTAGGCTATGTTCACACGGGGTCTTTTGCCGAGTTTTTTGACGCGGAAACCGCGTCGCAAAACTCGGCAGAAACGGCCCGAGAACGCCTCCCATTGATTTCAATGGGAGGCGTCGGCGTCTTTTTCCCGCGAGCAGTAAAACTGCCTCGCGGGAAAAAGAAGCGACATGCCCTATCTTCGGGCGCTTCCGCGTCCGACCTCCCATTGACTTCAATGGGAGGCAGGAGAAAGCGTGTTTTATGCCCGCGGCGCTCAATGGCCGCGGGCGAAAAACGGCGCGATAATTGCTATTCACACGGAGTATTTTGGGGGAGGAATATCTGCCTCAAAATTCCGTTTGGAGCTTTGAGGCAGATATTCCTCCCCCAAAATACTCTGTGTGAACATAGCCTTAGGGTGTATTCACACATCACAGAAGCGTTGCATCATTTTGGTAGCCGAATTCGCACTGAAATCCCAGAAGAAAGTTCAGTGCAATGTTAGTTAATAGGGTTTTGGCAAACCCCAATCACTCACAGCATAAAACATCCACTGCGGATTGTAGGCATAATTAAGATGTTCAGATCCTCAGCATGCCCTATCTGTTGTGGAAATGGCGTGGATTTTTACAGCGAAATTCATTCATTGTAGTTCAAGGGATGAAAATCCGCAGCTGACTTCAGCGCCAAAAATCAGCAGTGAAATACATGTATATTTTTTTTTGCGGATTTTGGTGTGGATCATTAGATCCATTCTACAGCGTAATTTTTCACAACCTTAAATTCAACCTTACATAATATTTATTCTCCAGTGGTGGACCCACCACTCAACGGTCCCAGAAGCTCCTGCAGAGGTCACGTACCATTCATGGCAGCATCACCGTTGAGGCCAGCAATTGGCTGCAGCGCAAAGTGACTGATGAACGGCACATGACCGCTGCCGGAGCTTTCAGGACCGCAACGGGACCTCAGCACTAGAGCGGGAGGCACTTAAGGGGGTAAGTATCTGTTAGTTTATGTATTATATAATGCCATCCCCCTACCCTATTGCCAATTTTGAAAAGTACCTGATAACCGCTTTATAGGGTTATTTTAGACATTTATAATCACAAGATATGCCGTGAATGTCTGATAGATGCGACTCCCAGGTCTTGGCCGGCTGCTCCGCTGATTCCATAATTCCCATAGAAGTGAATGGGGAGAGCCCCACATGGGCAACCAGCTCTCCATTGATTTTCCACCTGGATGCAGCTACCGCCGGTCCCCCAACCAGGTGGGATGTGGGTTGAGGGACCCCTTTCTTGACATAGGTACAGGTCCCAGAGCTGAGACCCGCATACATAAGACAATACGATCTAAGATGGAAATAAACATCAAAGGTTCACAGCAAGGAACACTGAAAGATAATGGAGTATCCAATAAACATGATGGACAGTCGTGTATTTTAATAACCTATCAGTCGGGTTTTTTATAGATTTAGTTACTTTGCCGTTTTATCCTGCAGCTAACTTGTGGTTGAGACCTCCCATGATCTGAACGTCTGAGGTGGACTCGCAGTATGAGATGTATATCAAACTTTATCCTAAAACCACCTCTTACTGGAAACCTCTAACTCTGTCCTCTATATATCATAATCTTCTCTTTACTTAATCGCATATGATTTATTCTTTCTACAGATGATCTCTTTGCTCCGGAGGTCGTGTTTCCACCACAGATTAATGAAGGTTCCTCAGTAACTTTTCAGTGCTCATCACCATATTTTTGCCCAGATGGTTCAGTGTCACTGGACTGGGTGGACTATCCTCCAGAGAGGTCATTACTATCCTTCAGTGTACAACTGGACACAACGGCCATTCTTTTTACAAGGAACTTGACCACCAGCTTCTCCTGGATGGACAACCAGAAAATAATCAGCTGTGCCATTTCTGTTGGAAAGAAAAGAGCAATGCAAGAAATTGTCCTCAATGTCGCACGTAAGTAGGGTTGCAAAGCAAATTTTCACACCTAGGGCCCACCTGTTACTGTTTTTAAGATGTCTTCTCACCCCCCTCTGTCCCAGGTATCATCTCCTCCTTAACTCAGGTATAATTTAGCACTCTCCTCCAAGTCTAATCTCCCACTTAGGTTTAATTTCTCCCTCCTTCCCCGAGAGATAACATCCCAAAGTATCACCTCCACCCTACTCCAGATATAATATCACCCCCAGGTATAATCTCTCTCCCTTCTCCTAGGTGTAATCTCTCTCCCTTCTCCCAGGTATAATCTTTCTCCCTTCTCCTAGGTATAACCTCTCTCCCTTCTCCTAGGTATAATCTCTCTCCCTTCTCCTAGGTATAATCTCTCTCCCTTCTCCCAGATATAACCTCTCTCCCTTCTCCCAGGTATAATCTCTCTCCCTTCTCCTAGGTATAATCTCTCTCCCTTCTCCTAGGTATAAACTCTCCCCCTTCCCCGAGATATAATCTCTTTCCCTTCTCCTAGGTATAATCTCTTTCCCTTCTCCTAGGTATAATCTCTCTCCCTTCTCCTAGGTATAATCTCTCTACCTTTTCCCTGATATAATCTCTCTCCCTTCTCCCGGGTTTAATCTCTCTCCCTTCTACTAGGTATAATCTCTCTCCCTTCTCCTAGGTATAATCTCTCTCCCTTTTCCTAGGTATAATTCTCTCTACCTTCTCCCCGGTATAATATCATCCCCAGGTATAATCTCTCCCTTCTCCTAGCTATAATCTCTCTACCTATTCCCAGGTATAATATCACCCCAGGTATAATCTCTCCCTTCTCCTAGGTATAATCTCTCTCCCTTCTTCTAAATATAATCTCTCTCCCTTCTCCCAGGTATAATCTCTCTGCCTTCTCCCAGGTATAATCTCTCTCCCTTTCCCCAGGTATAATCTCTCTCCCTTCTAGGTATAATCTCTCTCCCTTTTCCAAGGTATAATTTCTCTCCCTTCTCCCAGATATAATATCATTCCCAGGTATAATCTCTCCCTTCTCCTAGGTATAATCTCTCTCCCTTCTCCTATGTGTAATCTCTCTCCCTTCTCCCAGATATAACCTCTCTCCCTTCTCCCAGGTATAATCTTTCTCACTTCTCGTAGGTATAATCTCTCTCCCTTCTCCTAGGTATAATCTCTCTACCTTCTCCCAGGTATAATTTCTCTCCCTTCTCCCAGATATAACCTCTCTCCCTTCTCCCAGGTATAATCTCTCTCCCTTCTCCTAGGTATAATCTCTCTCCCTTCTCCTAGGTATAATCTCTCTCCCTTCTCCCAGATATAATCTCTATCCCTTCTCCCAGGTATAATCTCTCTCACTTCTCCAATGTATAATCTCTCCCCCTTCCCCTAGGTATAATCTCTTTCCCTTCTCCTAGGTATAATCTCTTTCCCTTCTCCTAGGTATAATCTCTCTCCCTTCTCCTAGGTATAATCTCTCTACCTTCTCCCAGGTATAATGTCACCCCAAGTATAATCTCTCCCTTCTCCTAGGTATAATCTCTGTCCTTTCTCCTAGGTATAATCTCTCTCCTTTTCCCTGATATAATCTATCTCTCTCTTCTCCCAGGTTTAATATCTCTCCTTTCTACTAGGTATAATCTCTCTCCCTACTCCTAGGCATAATCTCTCTACTTTCTCCCCAGTATAATATCACCCCCAGGTATAATCTCTCCCTTCTCTTAGGTATAATCTCTCTCCCTTCTCCTAGGTATAATCTCTCTCCCTTTTCCCAGATATAATCTCTCTCCCTTCTCCCGGGTTTAATCTCTCTCCCTTCTACTAGGTATAATCTCTCTCCCTTCTCCTAGGTATAATCTCTCTCCCTTTTCATGGGTATAATTCTCTCTACCTTCTACCAGGTATAATATCACCCCCAGGTATAATCTCTCCCTTCTCCTAGCTATAATCTCTCTACCTATTCCCAGGTATAATATCACCTCAGGTATAATCTCTCCCTTCTCCTAGGTATAATCTCTCTCCCTTCTTCTAAATATAATCTCTCTCCCTTCTCCCAGGTATAATCTCTCTCCCTTCTCCCAGGTATAATCTCTCTCCCTTTTCCTAGGTATAATCTCGCTCCCTTCTCCCACGTATAAGCTCTCTCCCTTCTCCAAGGTATAATCTCTCTCACTTCTCCAAGATATAATCTCTATCCCTTCTCCCAGGTATAAAATCTTTCCCTTCTCCAAGGTATAATCTCTCTCCCTTCTCCCAGGTATAATCTCTCTCCCTTCTCCTAGGTATAATCTCTCTACCTTCTCCCAGGTATAATCTCTCTCCCTTCTCCCAGATATAACCTCTCTCCCTTCTCCCAGGTATAATCTCTCTCCCTTCTCCTAGGTATAATCTCTCTCCCTTCTCCTAGGTATAATCTCTCTCCCTTCTCCCAGGTATAATCTCTCTCCCTTCTCCAATGTATAATCTCTCCCCCTTCCCCTAGGTATAATCTCTTTCCCTTCTCCTAGGTATAATCTCTTTCCCTTCTCCTAGGTATAATCTCTCTACCTTTTCCCAGATATAGTCTCTCTCCCTTCTCCCAAATTTAATCTCTCTCCCTTCTACTAGATATAATCTCTCTCCCTTCTCCTAGGTATAATCTCTCTCCCTTCTCCCAGGTATAATCTCTCTCCCTTCTCCAATGTATAATCTCTCCCCCTTCCCCTAGGTATAATCTCTTTCCCTTCTCCTAGGTATAATCTCTTTCCCTTCTCCTAGGTATAATCTCTCTACCTTTTCCCAGATATAGTCTCTCTCCCTTCTCCCAAATTTAATCTCTCTCCCTTCTACTAGATATAATCTCTCTCCCTTCTCCTAGGTATAATCTATCTCCCTTCTCCTAGGTATAATCTCTCTCCTTTCTACTAGGTATAATCTCTCTCCCTTCTCCTAGGCATAATCTCTCTCCTTTTCCCTGGTATAATCTCTCTCCCTTCTCCCACATATAAACTCTCTCCCTTCTCCAAGGTATAATCTCTCTCACTTCTCCCAGATATAATCTCTATCCCTTCTCCTAGGTATAATCTCTCTACCTATTCCCAGGTATAATATCACCTCAGGTATAATCTCTCCCTTCTCCTAGGTATAATCTCTCTCCCTTCTTCTAAATATAATCTCTCTCCCTTCTCCCAGGTATAATCTCTCTCCCTTCTCCCAGGTATAATCTCTCTCCCTTTTCCTAGGTATAATCTCGCTCCCTTCTCCCACGTATAAGCTCTCTCCCTTCTCCAAGGTATAATCTCTCTCACTTCTCCAAGATATAATCTCTATCCCTTCTCCCAGGTATAAAATCTTTCCCTTCTCCAAGGTATAATCTCTCTCCCTTCTCCCAGGTATAATCTCTCTCCCTTCTCCTAGGTATAATCTCTCTACCTTCTCCCAGGTATAATCTTTCTCCCTTCTCCTAGGTATAACCTCTCTCCCTTCTCCTAGGTATAATCTCTCTCCCTTCTCCTAGGTATAATCTCTCTCCCTTCTCCCAGATATAACCTCTCTCCCTTCTCCCAGGTATAATCTCTCTCCCTTCTCCTAGGTATAATCTCTCTCCCTTCTCCTAGGTATAAACTCTCCCCCTTCCCCGAGATATAATCTCTTTCCCTTCTCCTAGGTATAATCTCTTTCCCTTCTCCTAGGTATAATCTCTCTCCCTTCTCCTAGGTATAATCTCTCTACCTTTTCCCTGATATAATCTCTCTCCCTTCTCCCGGGTTTAATCTCTCTCCCTTCTACTAGGTATAATCTCTCTCCCTTCTCCTAGGTATAATCTCTCTCCCTTTTCCTAGGTATAATTCTCTCTACCTTCTCCCCGGTATAATATCATCCCCAGGTATAATCTCTCCCTTCTCCTAGCTATAATCTCTCTACCTATTCCCAGGTATAATATCACCCCAGGTATAATCTCTCCCTTCTCCTAGGTATAATCTCTCTCCCTTCTTCTAAATATAATCTCTCTCCCTTCTCCCAGGTATAATCTCTCTGCCTTCTCCCAGGTATAATCTCTCTCCCTTTCCCCAGGTATAATCTCTCTCCCTTCTAGGTATAATCTCTCTCCCTTTTCCAAGGTATAATTTCTCTCCCTTCTCCCAGATATAATATCATTCCCAGGTATAATCTCTCCCTTCTCCTAGGTATAATCTCTCTCCCTTCTCCTATGTGTAATCTCTCTCCCTTCTCCCAGATATAACCTCTCTCCCTTCTCCCAGGTATAATCTTTCTCACTTCTCGTAGGTATAATCTCTCTCCCTTCTCCTAGGTATAATCTCTCTACCTTCTCCCAGGTATAATTTCTCTCCCTTCTCCCAGATATAACCTCTCTCCCTTCTCCCAGGTATAATCTCTCTCCCTTCTCCTAGGTATAATCTCTCTCCCTTCTCCTAGGTATAATCTCTCTCCCTTCTCCCAGATATAATCTCTATCCCTTCTCCCAGGTATAATCTCTCTCACTTCTCCAATGTATAATCTCTCCCCCTTCCCCTAGGTATAATCTCTTTCCCTTCTCCTAGGTATAATCTCTTTCCCTTCTCCTAGGTATAATCTCTCTCCCTTCTCCTAGGTATAATCTCTCTACCTTCTCCCAGGTATAATGTCACCCCAAGTATAATCTCTCCCTTCTCCTAGGTATAATCTCTGTCCTTTCTCCTAGGTATAATCTCTCTCCTTTTCCCTGATATAATCTATCTCTCTCTTCTCCCAGGTTTAATATCTCTCCTTTCTACTAGGTATAATCTCTCTCCCTACTCCTAGGCATAATCTCTCTACTTTCTCCCCAGTATAATATCACCCCCAGGTATAATCTCTCCCTTCTCTTAGGTATAATCTCTCTCCCTTCTCCTAGGTATAATCTCTCTCCCTTTTCCCAGATATAATCTCTCTCCCTTCTCCCGGGTTTAATCTCTCTCCCTTCTACTAGGTATAATCTCTCTCCCTTCTCCTAGGTATAATCTCTCTCCCTTTTCATGGGTATAATTCTCTCTACCTTCTACCAGGTATAATATCACCCCCAGGTATAATCTCTCCCTTCTCCTAGCTATAATCTCTCTACCTATTCCCAGGTATAATATCACCTCAGGTATAATCTCTCCCTTCTCCTAGGTATAATCTCTCTCCCTTCTTCTAAATATAATCTCTCTCCCTTCTCCCAGGTATAATCTCTCTCCCTTCTCCCAGGTATAATCTCTCTCCCTTTTCCTAGGTATAATCTCGCTCCCTTCTCCCACGTATAAGCTCTCTCCCTTCTCCAAGGTATAATCTCTCTCACTTCTCCAAGATATAATCTCTATCCCTTCTCCCAGGTATAAAATCTTTCCCTTCTCCAAGGTATAATCTCTCTCCCTTCTCCCAGGTATAATCTCTCTCCCTTCTCCTAGGTATAATCTCTCTACCTTCTCCCAGGTATAATCTCTCTCCCTTCTCCCAGATATAACCTCTCTCCCTTCTCCCAGGTATAATCTCTCTCCCTTCTCCTAGGTATAATCTCTCTCCCTTCTCCTAGGTATAATCTCTCTCCCTTCTCCCAGGTATAATCTCTCTCCCTTCTCCAATGTATAATCTCTCCCCCTTCCCCTAGGTATAATCTCTTTCCCTTCTCCTAGGTATAATCTCTTTCCCTTCTCCTAGGTATAATCTCTCTACCTTTTCCCAGATATAGTCTCTCTCCCTTCTCCCAAATTTAATCTCTCTCCCTTCTACTAGATATAATCTCTCTCCCTTCTCCTAGGTATAATCTCTCTCCCTTCTCCCAGGTATAATCTCTCTCCCTTCTCCAATGTATAATCTCTCCCCCTTCCCCTAGGTATAATCTCTTTCCCTTCTCCTAGGTATAATCTCTTTCCCTTCTCCTAGGTATAATCTCTCTACCTTTTCCCAGATATAGTCTCTCTCCCTTCTCCCAAATTTAATCTCTCTCCCTTCTACTAGATATAATCTCTCTCCCTTCTCCTAGGTATAATCTATCTCCCTTCTCCTAGGTATAATCTCTCTCCTTTCTACTAGGTATAATCTCTCTCCCTTCTCCTAGGCATAATCTCTCTCCTTTTCCCTGGTATAATCTCTCTCCCTTCTCCCACATATAAACTCTCTCCCTTCTCCAAGGTATAATCTCTCTCACTTCTCCCAGATATAATCTCTATCCCTTCTCCTAGGTATAATCTCTCTACCTATTCCCAGGTATAATATCACCCCAGGTATAATCTCTCCCTTCTCCTAGGTATAATCTCTCTCCCTTCTTCTAAATATAATCTCTCTCCCTTCTCCCAGGTATAATCTCTCTCCCTTCTCCCAGGTATAATCTCTCTCCCTTCTCCTAGGTATAATCTCCCTCCCTTCTCCCACGTATAAACTCTCTCCCTTCTCCAAGGTATAATCTCTCTCACTTCTCCCAGATATAATCTCTATCCCTTCTCCCAGGTATAAACGCTTTCCCTTCTCCAAGGTATAATCTCTCTCCCTTCTCCTAGGTATAATCTCTCTACCTTCTCCCAGGTATAATGTCACCCCAAGTATAATCTCTCTCCCTTCTCCTAGGTATAATCTCTCTCCTTTTCCCTGATATAATCTCTCTCTCTCTTCTCCCAGGTTTAATATCTCTCCTTTCTACTAGGTATAATCTCTCTCCCTTCTCCTAGGCATCTCTCTACCTTCTCCCCGGTATAATATCACCCCCAGGTATAATCTCTCCCTTCTCTTAGGTATAATCTCTCTCCCTTCTCCTAGGTATAATCTCTCTCCCTTTTCCCAGATGTAATCTCTCTCCCTTCTCCCGGGTTTAATCTCTCTCCCTTCTACTAGGTATAATCTCTCTCCCTTCTCCTAGGTATAATCTCTCTCCCTTTTCCTAGGTATAATTCTCTCTACCTTTTACCAGGTATAATATCACCCCCAGTTATAATCTCTCCCTTCTCCTAGCTATAATCTCTCTACCTATTCCCAGGTATAATATCACCCCAGGTATAATCTCTCTCCCTTCTTCTAAATATAATCTCTCTCCCTTCTCCCAGGTATAATCTCTCTCCCTTCTCCCAGGTATAATCTCTCTCCCTTCTCCTAGGTATAATCTCTCTCCCTTCTCCCACGTATAAACTCTCTCCCTTCTCCAAGGTATAATCGCTCTCACTTCTCCCAGATATATCTCTATCCCTTCTCCCAGGTATAAACTCTTTCCCTTCTCCAAGGTATAATCTCTCTCCCTTCTCCCAGGTATAATCTCTCTCCCTTCTCCTAGTTATAATCTCTCTCCCTTCTCCTAGGTATAATCTCTCTACCTTCTCCCAGATATAATCTCTCTCCCTTCTCCCAGATATAACCTCTCTCCCTTCTCCCAGGTATAATCTCTCTCCCTTCTCCTAGGTATAATCTCTCTCCCTTCTCCTAGGTATAATCTCTCTCCCTTCTCCCAGATATAATCTCTATCCCTTCTCCCAGGTATAATCTCTCTCCCTTCTCCAATGTATAATCTCTCCCCCTTCCCCTAGGTATAATCTCTTTCCCTTCTCCTAGGTATAATCTCTTTCCCTTCTCCTAGGTATAATCTCTCTCCCTTCTCCTAGGTATAATCTCTCTCCCTTTTCCCAGATATAGTCTCTCTCCCTTCTCCCAAATTTAATCTCTCTCCCTTCTACTAGATATAATCTCTATCCCTTCTCCTAGGTATAATCTATCTCCCTTCTCCTAGGTATAATCTCTCTCCTTTCTACTAGGTATAATCTCTCTCCCTTCTCCTAGGCATAATCTCTCTACCTTCTCCTCGGTATAATATCACCCCCAGGTATAATCTCTCCCTTCTCTCAGGTATAATCTCTCTCCCTTCTCCTAGGTATAATCTCTCTCCCTTTTCCCAGATATAATCTCTCTCCCTTCTCCCGGGTTTAATCTCTCTCCCTTCTACTAGGCATAATCTCTCTCCCTTCTCCTAGGTATAATCTCTCTCCCTTTTCCTAGGTATAATTCTCTCTACCTTCTACCAGGTATAATATCACCCCCAGGTATAATCTCTCCCTTCTCCTAGCTATAATCTCTCTACCTATTCCCAGGTATAATATCACCTCAGGTATAATCTCTCCCTTCTCCTAGGTATAATCTCTCTCCCTTCTTCTAAATATAATCTCTCTCCCTTCTCCCAGGTATAATCTCTCTCCCTTCTCCCAGGTATAATCTCTCTCCCTTTTCCTAGGTATAATCTCTCTCCCTTCTCCCACGTATAAACTCTCTCCCTTCTCCAAGGTATAATCGCTCTCACTTCTCCCAGATATATCTCTATCCCTTCTCCCAGGTATAAACTCTTTCCCTTCTCCAAGGTATAATCTCTCTCCCTTCTCCCAGGTATAATCTCTCTCCCTTCTCCTAGTTATAATCTCTCTCCCTTCTCCTAGGTATAATCTCTCTACCTTCTCCCAGGTATAATCTCTCTCCCTTCTCCCAGATATAACCTCTCTCCCTTCTCCCAGGTATAATCTCTCTCCCTTCTCCTAGGTATAATCTCTCTCCCTTCTCCTAGGTATAATCTCTCTCCCTTCTCCCAGATATAATCTCTATCCCTTCTCCCAGGTATAATCTCTCTCCCTTCTCCAATGTATAATCTCTCCCCCTTCCCCTAGGTATAATCTCTTTCCCTTCTCCTAGGTATAATCTCTTTCCCTTCTCCTAGGTATAATCTCTCTCCCTTCTCCTAGGTATAATCTCTCTCCCTTTTCCCAGATATAGTCTCTCTCCCTTCTCCCAAATTTAATCTCTCTCCCTTCTACTAGATATAATCTCTATCCCTTCTCCTAGGTATAATCTATCTCCCTTCTCCTAGGTATAATCTCTCTCCTTTCTACTAGGTATAATCTCTCTCCCTTCTCCTAGGCATAATCTCTCTACCTTCACCTCGGTATAATATCACCCCCAGGTATAATCTCTCCCTTCTCTCAGGTATAATCTCTCTCCCTTCTCCTAGGTATAATCTCTTTCCCTTTTCCCAGATATAATCTCTCTCCCTTCTCCCGGGTTTAATCTCTCTCCCTTCTACTAGGCATAATCTCTCTCCCTTCTCCTAGGTATAATCTCTCTCCCTTTTCCTAGGTATAATTCTCTCTACCTTCTACCAGGTATAATATCACCCCCAGGTATAATCTCTCCCTTCTCCTAGCTATAATCTCTCTACCTATTCCCAGGTATAATATCACCTCAGGTATAATCTCTCCCTTCTCCTAGGTATAATCTCTCTCCCTTCTTCTAAATATAATCTCTCTCCCTTCTCCCAGGTATAATCTCTCTCCCTTCTCCCAGGTATAATCTCTCTCCCTTTTCCTAGGTATAATCTCTCTCCCTTCTCCCACGTATAAGCTCTCTCCCTTCTCCAAGGTATAATCTCTCTCACTTCTCCAAGATATAATCTCTATCCCTTCTCCCAGGTATAAACTCTTTCCCTTCTCCACGGTATAATCTCTCTCCCTTCTCCCAGGTATAATCTCTCTCCCTTCTCCTAGGTATAATCTCTCTCCCTGCTCCTAGGTATAATCTCTCTACCTTCTCCCAGGTATAATCTCTCTCCCTTCTCCCAGATATAACCTCTCTCCCTTCTCCCAGGTATAATCTCTCTCCCTTCTCCTAGGTATAATCTCTCTCCCTTCTTCTAGGTATAATCTCTCTCCCTTCTCCCAGGTATAATCTCTCTCCCTTCTCCAATGTATAATCTCTCCCCCTTCCCCTAGGTATAATCTCTTTCCCTTCTCCTAGGTATAATCTCTTTCCCTTCTCCTAGGTATAATCTCTCTCCCTTCTCCTAGGTATAATCTCTCTACCTTTTCCCAGATATAGTCTCTCTCCCTTCTCCCAAATTTAATCTCTCTCCCTTCTACTAGATATAATCTCTCTCCCTTCTCCTAGGTATAATCTATCTCCCTTCTCCTAGGTATAATCTCTCTCCTTTCTACTAGGTATAATCTCTCTCCCTTCTCCTAGGCATAATCTCTCTCCTTTTCCCTGGTATAATCTCTCTCCCTTCTCCCACATATAAACTCTCTCCCTTCTCCAAGGTATAATCTCTCTCACTTCTCCCAGATATAATCTCTATCCCTTCTCCCGGGTATAAACTCTTTCCCTTCTCCAAGGTATAATCTCTCTCCCTTCTCCCAGGTATAATCTCTCTTCCTTCTAAATATAATCTCTCTCCCTTCTCCCACATATAAACTCTCTCCCTTCTCCAAGGTATAATCTCTCTCACTTCTCCCAGATATAATCTCTATCCCTTCTCCCAGGTATAAACGCTTTCCCTTCTCCAAGGTATAATCTCTCTCCCTTCTCCCAGGTATAATCTCTCTCCCTTCTCCTAGGTATAATCTCTCTACCTTCTCCCAGGTATAATGTCACCCCAAGTATAATCTCTCTCCCTTCTCCTAGGTATAATCTCTCTTCTTTTCCCTGATATAATCTCTCTCTCTCTTCTCCCAGGTTTAATATCTCTCCTTTCTACTAGGTATAATCTCTCTCCCTTCTCCTAGGCATAATCTCTCTACCTTCTCCCCGGTATAATATCACCCCCAGGTATAATCTCTCCCTTCTCTTAGGTATAATCTCTCTCCCTTCTCCTAGGTATAATCTCTCTCCCTTTTCCCAGATGTAATCTCTCTCCCTTCTCCCGGGTTTAATCTCTCTCCCTTCTACTAGGTATAATCTCTCTCCCTTCTCCTAGGTATAATCTCTCTCCCTTTTCCTAGGTATAATTCTCTCTACCTTTTACCAGGTATAATATCACCCCCAGGTATAATCTCTCCCTTCTCCTAGCTATAATCTCTCTACCTATTCCCAGGTATAATATCACCCCAGGTATAATCTCTCTCCCTTCTTCTAAATATAATCTCTCTCCCTTCTCCCAGGTATAATCTCTCTCCCTTCTCCCAGGTATAATCTCTCTCCCTTCCCCTAGGTATAATCTCTCTCCCTTCTCCCACGTATAAACTCTCTCCCTTCTCCAAGGTATAATCTCTCTCACTTCTCCCAGATATAATCTCTATCCCTTCTCCCAGGTATAAACTCTTTCCCTTCTCCAAGGTATAATCTCTCTCCCTTCTCCCAGGTATAATCTCTCTCCCTTCTCCTAGTTATAATCTCTCTCCCTTCTCCTAGGTATAATCTCTCTACCTTCTCCCAGGTATAATCTCTCTCCCTTCTCCCAGATATAACCTCTCTCCCTTCTCCCAGGTATAATCTCTCTCCCTTCTCCTAGGTATAATCTCTCTCCCTTCTCCCAGATATAATCTCTATCCCTTCTCCCAGGTATAATCTCTCTCCCTTCTCCAATGTATAATCTCTCCCCCTTCCCCTAGGTATAATCTCTTTCCCTTCTCCTAGGTATAATCTCTTTCCCTTCTCCTAGGTATAATCTCTCTCCCTTCTCCTAGGTATAATCTCTCTCCCTTTTCCCAGATATAGTCTCTCTCCCTTCTCCCAAATTTAATCTCTCTCCCTTCTACTAGATATAATCTCTATCCCTTCTCCTAGGTATAATCTATCTCCCTTCTCCTAGGTATAATCTCTCTCCTTTCTACTAGGTATAATCTCTCTCCCTTCTCCTAGGCATAATCTCTCTACCTTCTCCTCGGTATAATATCACCCCCAGGTATAATCTCTCCCTTCTCTCAGGTATAATCTCTCTCCCTTCTCCTAGGTATAATCTCTCTCCCTTTTCCCAGATATAATCTCTCTCCCTTCTCCCGGGTTTAATCTCTCTCCCTTCTACTAGGCATAATCTCTCTCCCTTCTCCTAGGTATAATCTCTCTCCCTTTTCCTAGGTACAATTCTCTCTACCTTCTACCAGGTATAATATCACCCCCAGGTATAATCTCTCCCTTCTCCTAGCTATAATCTCTCTACCTATTCCCAGGTATAATATCACCCCAGGTATAATCTCTCCCTTCTCCTAGGTATAATCTCTCTCCCTTCTTCTAAATACAATCTCTCTCGCTTCTCCCAGGTATAATCTCTCTCCCTTCTCCCAGGTATAATCTCTCTCTCCCTTCTCCTAGGTATAATCTCTCTCCCTTCTCCCACGTATAAACTCTCTCCCTTTTCCAAGGTATAATCTCTCTCACTTCTCCCAGATATAATCTCTATCCCTTCTCCCAGGTATAAACTCTTTCCCTTCTCCAAGGTATAATCTCTCTCCCTTCTTCCAGGTATATTCTCTCTCCCTTCTCCCAGATATAATCTCTCTCTGTTCTCCTAGGTATAATCTCTCTCCCTTCTCCCAGGTTTAATCTCTCTCTGTTCTCCCAGGTATAATCTCTCTCCCTTCTCCTAGGTATAATCTCTCTCCCTTCTCCCAGGTATAATTTCTCTCTTCTCCCAGGTATAATCTCTCTCCATTCTCCTAGGTATAATCTCTCTCTCTTCTCCCAGGTATAATCTCTCACTCTTCTCCCAGGTATAATCTCTCTCCCTTCTCCTAGGTATAATCTCTCTCCCTTTTACTAGGTGAAATCTCTCCCCCCTCCACCACCAATTATTTCTCCCCTACTCCAGGTATTATCGATTCCCCCTTCAACAGGTATCATCTCTTTTTCCTGTTCTCCCAGGTATCATCTCTACTTTTCCCTCCAGGTATAATTTAACTCCCCTCCTCCAGGTATTATTTTTTCATCCTTTACCCCCTCTGGTATCATTTTCCTCCCCAGATATCATGCCCCCCACACCCAGTATTAAATTCCCCCATAAAAACAAAAAATCACCTCTCCCCCTCATAGATGGAAACAATATTAAAAGTCGTCCACATCATATCTCGTCTTTACACGGTCAACTTCTCTTGCCGATGGCTCTTACAGCTCCAGTGCTTTGTAACAATATAGAAGAGTCAGGTTTCCTCACACATGTTACAAAGTACCATACAGCAAGTGTAAAGAGAAGATATGAGGCTGACGACTGGGTAATACAGTTGCCTTCTATAAAGCCAAAGACGTGATGTTGTCAGGAGTAAGGGAGAGGGGATAGGGAGTAATATGTGGAGGCACCAGTTAGCCGCCCTTCTATAGGTATCGTCACCACCACCACCCCCTGTACTGGGAAGAGGCACACAACTAAGGCCAGCCTTGCATGAACATGTTCTTTAAAGATGTTTGGCGGCCATTTCTTTGGTGTGCCCAAGGAGCCCCAGTCCGCCACTGCACTTGACACTGATAGAAGGTCAAGAAGCCGAGATATTGTTTGACTGGGTCATTACAATGTAGATCATAGAAAATGGCCATAGCTACTGATATAAGGGCCGGTTATACACCGGTTCTCAGCACGATGCAGAAACCATGTTATATGAGGGAGGTCACACAGGTTCAAAATACTGATGGACAGCTAATACCACACCTATCATTCATGAGGAAAGTGGCTGCTTAGTATTATTGCGATGTAATAAAACACGTAGAACTTTCGTTTCTTTTGCAGAAACGTTTCTTTATCAAATAAATACATAAAGGTTATTCACATGGTAAGAAGACATCAATCTTTCCTCCTCGTAGAGTCTCCGCACAGAACCATAACCCCCATGGGATATATATTTATCTGGATGATCTATCGACTCTCTGGCACAGGGGATGTTAAACCATGTGAATACCCTTTATATATTTATTGTCAATTCAATATTTTGATAAAGAAACAAAAATTTTTTCGAAATGTCTTGTTACTATTAAGAGGTCGAAGCCTAAAAACCCTAGTTCCATCCTTTACATTTAATCACAGCGTTCGTTGCTACTACTTCATCTAGTCATTGCTACATGTAGTGCACCATGCTTACAGCATATTAATTATGCCCATAATATTACATCAGACGGGCTGCCCAGCACCTTCTAAGTGTACCACACCAAGCACTGACTCCCCATTCTCCCCCAACATCACAAGGCTAGGCTCCATTTTCAGGGATTTGCATCACACTCTAGAGCTGCTTGAGCTGTCCCTGTGCCGCTGATGACATTAAAGGGGTTTTTATGTGTCAGTGTTTTTAACCTCGGACTGTGATTACATTTGTAATGCATTTACTGTATCAAAATTGTCCCCGTTTCCCGATGCTGCCATGGGGCACATGAGTGGTGACGTCACTCTCTTTGCCCCCTCTGTTTACGAGCCGTATACCTATCAGATGGTCAAACTGCTATAGTATCTGCCTGGTTTACGGCACATCACTCGTGACCTGCTGTTATACACCCAGGATGGCGCATGCGGACAAGCAAGTTTACGGATGGTACATCCAATATGTAAATGATTACAGAGCTTGCATTCTATCCATACACCACATGGTGCGAATTAAAATTAAAGGGATTTTCCACATTCTGACAACTGGCATCAGTATATGATTGGTGCGTTTCCCGGACCCCGCACCGATCCCCAACTCCGGCTGCCTCCGGCCATCGGGCGAAATTGGCAGAAGCTGATGGCTCGGGTCGAAGACTGGTGGCCGAATTCAAGTAAATAGGAGCAGAGCTGCAGTTCTACCGAATGGCCGCTATGCAGTGGTCGGAGCCATCTGCTTCCAGCTCCAATTGCTGCATACCATGCAAAACATTCAATGCTTGGAGGCAGCCGGAGTGGCCAATCAGTGCGGGGTCCGGGTCTCTGACACGCAACGATCATATACTGATGATCTATCTGGTGGATAGGTCATTAGTTGTCAGAAAGTGGAAAACCCCTTCAATGAACGCATCTGTTTTACATGTTATCGGGGTTTTTTTTAGCAAAATGACATTTACTGCATCAGTTGCCACCACATTTGTAAGAACCTTTTTGTGACAATCAAGTTTTGCTGTTCTAAAGAGACTATTCTCTCAAATCAGGTAAAAATATGAATACAAAGTTACACAGGGCAGGATATAGGCAACGTTTTCATATTTTTATTTTATTTAACGGATTTTAAATTTTTTATTAGTACCCCTAGTGGACTTGAACCATCAATACTTGGACCGTTAGCACTATATATTACATAGTTACATAGGTTGTAAAAAGACACCGGTCCATCAAGTTCAACCTTTCTCAATAAACCACCCGTCATTCATTACTAGATTAATTATAACCCTCAATGCCATTTGTCAGTAAATAATCATCTCGCCCTTTTCTTAAATGCTGACATATTATCTGCCGTTACTACCTCTTGGGGTAGGACATTACATAATTTGACTACTCTAACTGTAAAGAACCCTTTCCTATATTGATGTCTGAAACGTCTTTCTTCCATACGCAATGGATGTCCCCTTGTAGCGTCCTTGGAAGGAACAGATCATGTGGCAGTTCTCTGTATTGACCACACATATACATATTAATAAGATCAATATAGAATAGAACAATATACATTTTAATAACATCACCTCTAAGACGTATTTTTTCCAAGCTGAACAAGCCCAATTTTTCTAATCTTTCTGTGTAAGCGACACCTCCTATCCCATTTAATAATCTAGTCGCCCTCCTTTGAACCCTCTCCAGTTCTCCTATGTCCTTTTTACAATATGGAACCAAAACTGAATTCCATATTCAGGATGTGGCCTTACAAGGGATTTATAGAGGGCTAATATTACATTTGAATCACAGGTCTTTATCTCTCTTTTTGTACACCCTAAAATCATATTTGCCTTTGCAGCAGCTGCTTGACATTGATATACCGCTGCTTAGCTTATTTGTAACCAGAATACCCAGGTCCTTCTCTTGTTCCGTTATCCCCAGTTTTATTCCATTTAATGTATATGAATTAATGCTATTATTGAGTCCTAAGTGCATTACTTTACATTTATCTACATTAAATTTCATCTGCCATGTTTTTGCCCATGCGGCAGCTTATCTAGGTCTTTCTGTAATATTTTATAGTCAAGTTGAGTTTTAAGTATCCTACAAAGTCTTGTATCGTCAGAAAAAACTGACACCTTGCTATTGAAACACTAATGTATTGCAGTATACAGTGTTTCTGACAGGCTTCTATTAACCCCTAGGCGCACCAGGACGCAACTGTACGTCCATGTGGCCAGTGTCTTAGCGCACAGGGACGAACAGTTACTGCGTGGTTCCCGGTGCACACTGTCAGCGACAGTGTACACTGGGAATCGGGAGGCCAGCTGACACTCCACTGTATGCCGATCAGTGGCTTATTTCCGCTGTTTTTTGCAATTAACCCCTTGATTGCGGTGATCGATTGCAATCACCGCATTCAGGGGTTTCTAGCTCATCGGCAGACCTCACAATTAAATTTGTAGCACATCAGCAGCCCCCATGCAATTGTGGGGGCTGCTGAAGCTTGTGATGGCACCCGGGGTCCAGACAACGACCTCCGGGTCTGCCATGTATGGAAGCCTATGAGGATCAGCCTCTAGCTGGTCCTCGTAGACTAACTGTCAGAGTGATTGTGACGTCACACTGACAGTTGGAATATGTTACCCTACCTAGGTAGTGTAATGTATTCTAGCAGCGATCAGAGCTGCAGGTAAAAAAAGAAAGTGTCAAAAGTAAAGAAGAAAAAAAAAAGTTAATAAAAATGTTACAAAAGTGTAAAAATAAAAGATTTAAGTCCCTTATTATAGGGAAAAAATGAAACCGTTAAAAAACAGTACACATATTTGGTATCACTGCGTTCGTAACGACCCAATCTTTAAAACTATAATGTTATTTTTACCGCACGGTGAACGCCACAAAAAAACCAAACTAGAAACAATGCCAGAATCACTATTTTTTGGTCACCACCCCTCCCAAAATATAGAATAAAAAGTGATCAAAAAGACGCATGTACCCGAAAATAGTACCAATAAAAACTACAACCCATCCCGCAAAAAACAAGCCCTTACACCGCTTTTTTGACTGAAAAATAAAAAAGTTACGGCTCTCAGAATATGGTGACACAGAAAATAAATTATTTTTATAAAGAAGTGATTTTATTGTGCAAACGCTGCAAAACATAAAAAAAACTATATTCATATGGTATCGCCGTTTTCGTACCGACCCGCAGAATAAAGTAAAATTGTCATTTATAGCGCATTATGAACGCCGTAAGAAATAAAGAATTTAAAACGCCAAAATCACTGTTTTTGGCCACCAAAGCTCTAAATAAAATGTAATAAAAAGTGATCAAAAAGTTGCATGTACCAAAAAATTGTACCAATAAAAACTACAGCTCATCCTGCCAAAAATAAGCCCTCACATCGCTCAATTCATGGAAAAATAAAAAAGTTATGACGTTTGGAAGGCGGGGAGTGAAAAACTAAAATGGAAAAGCAAAAAAGGATCAGTCCTGCAAAGGTTAATTAATTTCTATTAAAAAAATAAATTATTACCACATGTGGGGTATTGTCGTACTCGGGAGAGATTGCGTTACAAATTTAGCGCTACTTTTCTCCTTTATTCCTTGTGAAAATGAAAAAATTAAACATTTTAGTGGACAAAAATGTTTAGATTTATTTTCACAGGCCTAATTCTACTAAATTCTGCAAAAGTCCTGTGTGGTATAAATGCTTACTATACCCCTAGAAAAATTCCTTGAGGGGTCTAGTTTCCAAAATGGGGTCACTTTTGGGGTGTTTCCACTGTTTTGTTCCCTCCAGGGCGTTGCAATCGCGACATGGCACTAAAAACCAATCCAGCAAAATCTGCGCTCCAAAATCCAAATGGCGCTCCCTCCGTAATCAGGAGAAGATGCTTTACAAATGTTGGGGTGCATTTTCTTCTTTATTCCTTGTAAATATTAAAAATGTCTATGTTATTTCAGAAAAAAAGTAGATTTTAATTTTCACAGACTAACTCCAATAAATGTAGAAAAATACCTGTGGGGTCAAAGTGCTAACTATACCCCTAGATAAATTCCTTGAGGGGTCTAGTTTCTAATTTTCTTTCAATTTTGGTGTTTTTCCACAAATAAATATTGAATTTATCGACCAAATTTTTCCACTATCATAAAGTACAATATGTCACGAGAAAACAATCTCAGAATCGCTTGGATAGGTAAAAGCATTCTAGAGTTATTACCACATAAACTGACACGTCAGATTTGAAAATATCGGCTGAGCCACAAGGCCAAAACAGGCTGCGTTCGGAAGGTTAAGTTCTGCCGGAGGCAGGGTTTAATAGGAGTACAAAGATGGCAGACCTGGGGGACTTCATTAGGCGCCCAGGCTGCCATACCAACCATCGGCACCCTACGATCATGCTGCGGTGGGGCCGATGGGCTATTAGAGCTGGTCGCTCCACTTTTTCTAACGCTTTAAATGCTGCAGTTGCTATTGACCGCGGCATCTAAGGGATTAAACAAGCATTACAGTGAAGTGTCGGCTGTAACATACAGCCGACACCTGTGTTGTATGACGTGGGCTCCATGCTTCTCTACCCGGATATGACATAGGTATACGTCATACGTCGGGAAGGGGTTAACATAAATAATAAGCAGTGGTTTGCCGCTGCGTTGCTAAGAGGGGCAAGACTTTTGGACATGCTTTCCCCTAGGTTATTCGCCGCTGCCTCGATAGAAAAAATTTCGTCGTCACAAAAAATTCCCTTTAAAGTGCAGGTGATGGAGAACACTTTTGCAATTTTCATATGATTTATCCTTGAAAGTCTATGTCCATGTACTACAAGCCTAGAGGACTACAAACACGGAGGAGGAAGCGTGGGTATGAGCCTGCGTACAACCATCCTGTATTTACTCCATATAACTTCCTCTTATCTCTAGAGGACATGAGAATTGCAGAAGAGAAAAGTAGATCAAAGGTAAAGAGTCATGAGGCCATGAGATTATCTATATGCCTTATTCTACATGGCTCCGTCTGTATCAGATCACAAAAGATCATGGACACGTTTAATGAATTCAGGTTAAGATCGTATCCTCGTTTGTTGAATTTTTGAGACTGTAGGTGTGACCCTAATAATAAACATTAATTACTAAAATGGATAAAAAGAAGCGCGGTCCTACAAATCCGAGGTCAGGGCTGAAAATGGCGGCAGTTATGAGCAGGTTTATGTTATCAGAGGTGATCAGACGTAGACTCAGCATCAACCAGCTGACATGGGCCTGTCGCTTAAGGCCCTGTTCACACTGAGTTTTTTTGCAGGCAGAAAATTCCGCCTCAAAATTTCGTTTGGAAAGTCAATGGGTGCGTGAAAACCACGCAGGTCGCACAGAAGCACTTCCGTGCGAACTGCGTGATTCGCGCAACAGCTGTCAAACTCTGAATGTAAACAGAAAAGCACCACGTGCTTTTCTGTTTACAAACATCCAAACAGAGTGTCATAATGATGGCGGCTGCGAGAAAATTTTGCAGCCGCGCATCATACACTGATGACACACGCAGCTGTTAAGTGCGTTTTGCGGATGCAAAACGCCGCATTTTTTGCGTTTGCAAAACGTACACGCTGTGCCTCCATAGAGAGCCTGGCAGCCACGGTCAGACTAGAAGGCCGGGATCCCATGTGGCGTAAATGCTTCGGAATTTAGAAAATCTCCTGCCCACGCTGAGGAAAAAATATGCCGATGTTGATTTTCAGAAAAGCCAAGTGTTGTGACTTTTGCGGTGCATTCAAACCGATTATGCTGCAAAAACCGCAACTACAGAAAATAAAAAAATCATACTTACGCAGAACGCTCTCCTCCTTCCTGGGATGACATTACATCCCATGTGACTGCTGCAGCCAATCACAGGCTGCAGCAGTCACATGGGCTGCAGCGTCTTCCAGGGAGGCCAGACCGGACAGCGATGGAGAGACACGTCGCCATAACAACGACCCACCTAAGTATGATCGGTTATCACCGCTGTTTTCCGCAGCTGAAATTCTGTCCAAAAAAATGCACCACAATGTGGACGGAATGTACTGCGGGTTCCAAGTCAGATACGCTGTGTGGTTTTTACGCAGCATATCCGTCAAGTGGAAACCCGGCCAAAGAGGGATATTGACCGCAAAGGTAGGCGCAGCGGCCAGCATCCCGTTATAACTTCCTTTTTAGATCGGTGAGCACTATTTTTTGTGCATTTGCTGTGAATATTCAAAACTTTATGTGATTATTGTTTGTCGTTCATTTGTCCATAGATTCCCCAAAGGGAGTGAAAATATTATTACAACCTGCAGGTAGAAATATCAAACAGGGTGATTCCGCGACGCTGACCTGTCAGGTTAACAGCAGTAACCCCTCAGTCCGAAAATACACCTGGTACAAGGACGGGCAGCTTTTTTCCCAAGAAAGGATCATAACATTCCACAGCGTATCCAGAAATGACCACGGGGAATATCGATGCGAAGTCGAAAACGCCTTAGGAAGTCTGTCTTCAGAAACTGTCCGACTCATCGTCTTCAGTGAGTAATGCTCTGCCAAGGTTAAAGGGGTTCTCCAGTTTTATATAACTAAAGCCTGATCACTGTATATATGAGAAGTTCTACAAATTTCTTTTTTTTTTTAAATCAGTTCAAGTTTATTCAACAAATAACAACAACACTACAGGTAATCATACAGTCGTAAATGCAATAATAGTAGTACATCAAAGGCCCAGTATGCATTGCCAACATAACAAATACACCCATCCCAAACTCCCCCTTCCCCTGTCCCATCCCCCCCCCCCTCCGCAACCCCCCAGCTGTCCATATTTCAACAAGGTTTCAATATGCCAACACCTGCTACTGGCTTGTCCAGGCCATCTCCGTTCCCATCCCTATCAAAGGTGTACCATAGACATACAATCAAAACAAAGAGTAACAATCTCACATGGATCCCCCTCCATTCTCCATATACCAACTCCACCCCTTCAGAGAAGCTGCCTTGCCCAATACCCAAGCATTACCCTCCTGGCCATCAGTATGCACCTCGGTCCTTCCTGCCATGTCAATCTGAAGGAGACAAGCGAAGTGTCAGGAGTTCCGTTGATGCCAATCCAGAATGGTCTATCCACCTAGCCCATTGTTTCTCAAATTTCTTAAGACACCCCCTCTTTGAATATATCTTATACTCCATGAGAACCTTGGAATTTATTGTACCAATGATTTCCTGCATCGAAGGTCGTTTCACTTCCAACCAATGCTTAGCTATACCCTTCCTCACTTGGTACAACATTTTAGCAATAGCCAAACATTCCAGCTGTTCCCCCTCCAAATCCCCAACATAGCCCAGAAGCATCACTATTGGGTCTATTGGAATCCACACCTTATACAACCGCCCCACTAACTCTGACATCTCCCCCCACAAGTTCCCCAGAACCCCGCAGAACCAGAACGTGTGATAAATATCAGCATTTTCTTCCAGACACCGAGGACACTTAGCATCCGTTCTAAATCCCATGCATTTCAGAACCCCTAGGGGTCCTATATACCACGTGTATCAAAAAGAGTTGGGATCTCCTTTGTGCCACATTAATTGACAGTTCTACAACTTTCTAATATACTACTTGCTTCAATTGTTTACCATTTTCAAAAATTGTGTTTGCTGTCAGTGAATGAGAACACTGTTTAAATTCAGAAGCAGCAAACCATAAGTAAACTTTATTAAATACAGGTCCCAAAACATAAACTAATATACACATATTTGGTATCCATCAATGACAACCTGCACAATAAGTGTTAAGGATCTGCCAGGCACAGCTTCTGTATCTACGCCCATAGGTAATCAGTCTGCACCTGCTTCTATGTCGGTGAGACTGACTCCATCTTCCACCACTCAGGATGGCAGGCTTAGGAGTGGGAGAGCCTATCACAGCCTGGCCAGACGGAGCTAGCTCCCGCCCTCTGTCTATTTATACCTGCCTTTCCTGTTCCTCCTTGCTTGTGATTCTTCTCGTGTGGTTTCCTGGCCCTGCTGCAGCTTCTTGATCTATTTGACCCTGCTTCATATTGATCCTGGCTTACTGACTACTCTCCTGCTCTGCGTTTGGTACCTCGTACACTCCTGGTTTGACTCGGCTTGTTCACTACTCTCCTGCTCTGCGTTTGGCACTTCGTACACTCCTGGTTTGACTCGGCTCGTTCACCACTCTTGTTGCTCACGGTGTTGCCGTGGGCAACTGCCCCTTTTCCCTTGCTTCTGTGTACCCTTGTCTGTTTGTCTGTCGTGCACTTATTGAGCGTAGGGACCGTCGCCCAGTTGTACCCCGTCGCCTAGGGCGGGTCGTTGCAAGTGGCAGGGACTGAGTGGCGGGTAGATTAGGGCTCACTTGTCTGTTTCCTTACCCCCATCATTACATAATCACAAGCCCTCATACCTAGTCTACCCTGGTCCCTCACACTACTATGAACCCCCTTGAGACCCTGGCTCAGCAAATGCAGGGTCTCTCCTTACAGGTCCAGGCCCTGGCTCAGAGGGTCAACCAGCCTGACGCTACCATGGTAGTGCCCCTCACCTCACCTCTTGAACCCCACCTCAAGTTGCCTGACCGGTTCTCAGGGGACCGGAAGACTTTTGTCTCCTTTCGGGAGAGTTGTAAGCTCTATTTTCGCTTAAAGCCCCACTCCTCAGGTTCTGAGAGTCAGCGGGTGGGTATAATTATGTCCCGGCTCCAGGAAGGGCCCCAAGAATGGGCCTTCTCCTTGGCTCCTGACGCCCCTGAACTTTCCTCCGTTGATCTTTTCTTTTCTGCTCTCGGACTCATTTATGACGAGACTGACAAGACTGCCTTTGCCGAGAGTCAGCTGGTGACCTTACGTCAGGGTAAGAGACCTGTGGAGGAGTATTGCTCTGACTTTAGGAAGTGGTGCGTAGCTTCTCGGTGGAATGACCCTACCTTAAGGTGCCAGTTTAGGTTGGGTCTGTCGAACGCCCTGAAAGACCTGCTAGTTAGCTATCCCTCTTCTGACTCCCTAGACCAGGTTATGGCTTTAGCGGTACGACTTGACCGACGTCTCAGGGAACGACGACTTGAACGTTTTTGTGTTTTCTCCACTGACTCCCCCATGATGCCTCCCGAGGTTCCGTTGCTTCGTTCTTCCACGGAAGACTCGGAGGTACCTATGCAACTCGGGGCCTCCGTGTCCCCCCAACAATGTAGAGAGTTCCGCAGGAAGAATGGTCTCTGCTTCTATTGTGGGGATGACAAGCATCAAGTGAACACCTGTCCTAGGCGTAAGAATAAGCAGCCGGAAAACTTCCGCGCCTAAGTGATCATCGGGGAGGTCACTTGGGCGCACAGGTATTTCCCGTAAATATGAAACGTAATAAAATTTTGCTTCCCTTTCAGGTCTCTTTTGGTGGTAGGTCTGCTACCGGCAGTGCCTTCGTGGATTCAGGGTCGTCTGCTAATATCATGTCTGTGGAATTTGCTATGTCTCTAGCTATGCCTTTGATTGATTTGCCTAAACCTGTCCCGGTAGTGGGTATCGACTCCACTCCTCTTGCTAATGGTTATTTTACACAGCATACCCCTGTTTTTGAACTCCTTGTTGGCTCCATGCATTTGGAGCAGTGCTCTGTACTGTTGATGCAGGGATTATCGTCCGATTTGGTTTTAGGTCTTCCCTGGTTGCAGTTGCATAATCCCACGTTTGACTGGAATACTGGGGATCTTACCAAATGGGGTAATGAATGCTTGACGTCATGTTTTTCTGTTAATTCTATTTCTCCCCCTGAGGAGGTGAACACGCTACCTGAGTTTGTTCAGGACTTCGCTGATGTTTTCTCTAAGGAGGCCTCCGAAGTGTTACCTCCTCATAGAGAATACGATTGCGCTATCGATTTGGTACCAGGAGCTAAACTCCCTAAGGGTAGGATATTTAATTTCTCTTGTCCCGAACGTGAAGCCATGAGAGAGTATATCCAGGAATGCCTGGCCAAGGGTTACATTCGCCCCTCTACTTCTCCGGTAGGTGCTGGCTTCTTCTTCGTAGGGAAGAAGGATGGTGGTCTTAGGCCATGCATTGACTACCGCAACTTGAATAAGGTCACTGTTAGGAACCAGTATCCCCTTCCTTTGATTCCTGATCTCTTTAATCAGGTTCAGGGGGCCCAATGGCTCTCTAAGTTTTATCTACGGGGGGCGTATAACCTTATCCGCATCAAAGAGGGGGATGAGTGGAAGACTGCATTTAACACGCCCGAAGGTCATTTCGAATACCTCGTCATGCCCTTTGGGTTGTGTAATGCTCCCGCAGTCTTCCAGAATTTCATAAATGAGATTTTAAGAGATTACCTGGGGGTATTTCTTGTAGTGTACCTTGATGACATACTTGTGTTTTCCAAGGACTGGTCCTCCCACATTGAGCATGTCAGGAAGGTGCTCCAGGTCCTTCGGGAAAACAAACTGTTTGTGAAGACCGAAAAATGTGTGTTTGGGGTGCATGAGATACCATTTTTGGGTCAAATCCTCACTCCTCATGAATTCCGCATGGACCCCGCCAAGGTCCAGGCTGTGGCGGAATGGGTCCAACCTGCCTCCCTGAAGGCGTTACAGTGCTTCTTGGGGTTCGCTAATTATTACAGGAGATTTATTGCTAACTTCTCGGTCATCGCTAAGCCTCTTACGGATATCACTCGCAAAGGTGCTGATCTCCACTGCTGGCCTCCTGAGGCTGTCCAGGCTTTTGAGGTCCTTAAGAAGTGCTTTATCTCGGCCCCGGTGTTGGTTCAGCCCAACCAAATGGAGCCATTTATCATGGAGGTTGACGTGTCCGAGGTGGGAGTGGGGGCTGTCTTGTCCCAGGGTACCAAGTCCCTCACCCATCTCCGTCCCTGTGCCTACTTCTCCAGGAAGTTTTCGCCCACTGAGAGTAATTATGATATTGGCAACCGCGAACTCTTAGCCATTAAATGGGCATTTGAAGAGTGGCACCACTTCCTGGAGGGGGCTAGGCACCAGGTAACGGTCCTTACCGACCACAAGAATCTGGTTTTCCTAGAATCTGCCCGGAGGCTAAACCCGAGACAAGCTCGTTGGGCATTATTTTTTACCAGATTCAACTTTTTGGTTACCTATAGGGCTGGGTTTAAAAATATTAAGGCTGATGCACTGGCGCGTAGCTTCATGGCCAGCCCTCCTTCGGAGGAAGATCCTGCTTGTATTTTGCCTCCAGGTATAATCATTTTTTCTATTGATTCTGATTTAGTTTCGGAAATTGCTGCTGATCAAGGTTCAGCTCCCGGGAACCTTCCTGAGAACAAGCTGTTTGTTCCCCTGCAATTCCGGCTAAGGGTACTTAGGGAAAATCATGACTCCGCACTATCTGGTCATCCAGGAATCCTGGGTACCAAGCACCTCATTACCAGAAACTATTGGTGGCCTGGGTTGCCTAAAGACGTTAAGGCCTACGTCGCGCTTGTGAGATTTGTGCTAGGTCCAAGACTCCCAGGTCCCGACCAGCGGGCTTACTACGTTCTTTGCCCATTCCCCAGAGACCTTGGACCCATATCTCCATGGATTTTATCACCGATTTGCCTCCATCTCAAGGCAAGTCGGTGGTGTGGGTTGTAGTAGACCGCTTCAGTAAGATGTGCCACTTTGTGCCCCTCAAAAAACTACCCAATGCTAAGACGTTAGCTACCTTGTTTGTCAAACACATCCTGCGTCTAAATGGGGTCCCTGTCAATATTGTTTCTGACAGAGGGGTACAATTTGTTTCTTTGTTTTGGAGAGCCTTCTGTAAAAAAGTTGGAGATTGATCTGTCCTTCTCCTCTGCCTTCCATCCTGAAACTAATGGCCAAACTGAGAGGACTAATCAGTCTCTAGAACAATATTTAAGGTCTTTTATCTCTTACTGTCAATATGATTGGGTCTCATTCATTTCCCTCGCCGAATTTTCCCTTAATAACCGGGTCAGTAACTCGTCGGGGGTCTTCCCCCTTTTTCTGTAATTTTGGGTTTAATCCACGGTTCTCCTCCGTTTCACCTGGTAGTTCCAACAATCCCGAAGTAGATGTCGTTCATCAGGAACTGTGCACAGTCTGGGCCCAGGTTCAGAAGAACCTAGAGGCGTCCCAGAGCATACAAAAAACTCAGGCAGATAGAAGATGTTCTGCTAACCCCTTGTTTATGGTCGGGGATCTGGTGTGGCTATCGTCAAAGAACTTGCGCCTTAAAGTCCCGTCCAAGAAGTTTGCTCCCCGGTTTATAGGGCCGTACAAGGTCATTGAAGTCCTCAATCCCGTCTCCTACCGACTGGAGTTGCCCCCATATTTCGAGTACACGACGTGTTTCATGCCTCCCTCCTTAAACGCTGCTCCCCGTCCTTGGCTCCCTCGAGGAAACCTCCTGTCCCCATTCTCACCCCTGAGGGGGTAGAATTCGAGGTGGCCAAGATTGTGGACAGCAAGATGGTCCAAGGCTCCCTCCAGTACTTGGTCCATTGGAGAGGATACGGGCCTGAGGAGAGGACTTAGGTACCCGCCCGGGATGTTCACGCTGGGGTATTGGTCAGGAGGTTCAACCTTCGTTTCCCCAATAAACCAGGTCCATCTAGAAAGGGTCCAGTGGCCCCTCATAAAGGGGGGGGGGTACTGTTAAGGATCTGCCAGGCACAGCTTCTGTATCTACGCCCATAGGTAATCAGTCTGCACCTGCTTCTATGTCGGTGAGACTGACTCCATCTTCCACCACTCAGGATGGCAGGCTTAGGAGTGGGAGAGCCTATCACAGCCTGGCCAGACAGAGCTAGCTCCCGCCCTCTGTCTATTTATACCTGCCTTTCCTGTTCCTCCTTGCTTGTGATTCTTCTCGTGTGGTTTCCTGGCCCTGCTGCAGCTTCTTGATCTATTTGACCCTGCTTCATATTGACCCTGGCTTACTGACTACTCTCCTGCTCTGCGTTTGGTACCTCGTACACTCCTGGTTTGACTCGGCTTGTTCACTACTCTCCTACTCTGCGTTTGGTACTTCGTACACTCCTGGTTTGACTCGGCTCGTTCACCACTCTTGTTGCTCACGGTGTTGCCGTGGGCAACTGCCCCTTTTCCCTTGCTTGTGTGTACCCTTGACTGTTTGTCTGTCGTGCACTTATTGAGCGTAGGGACCGTTGCCCAGTTGTACCCCGTCGCCTAGGGCGGGTCGTTGCAAGTGGCAGGGACTGAGTGGCGGGTAGATTAGGGCTCACTTGTCTGTTTCCTTACCCCCATCATTACAATAAGTTGATAACATCATTTATGATGACCGATGAATGTTGTAAAAAAAGAAGAAGCTTTTTTTTAGCATTTTTGCCAAAATAAAACTTAATACATTTTAAATGCTGATGTATATGTACAAAAATGGCACCTACATAAAGTACAACTCATCTCACACAAAAACAAAGGCTCATACAGCCATGTCGAACACAAAATTAACCAATTGTTTTGGTCCTCAAGGGCAAATTTTTCCAGGTCCTTAAGGGGATTAAAAAAAGATATATTAAAATCTATGACCTGTATCATTTGGGTTATTAGGGTTATGATGGAATTGTAAATGTACCATAAAGGTAGACCATTCAGCTGCTATGGGAAAGGGGGTCTAGCCCTGGTTTGTTCCATCTCCTTTGTTATTGGGTGACAAGTTTCTGTGCGGGGCTCCGCTGTACAAAGGAGCACTATTGTTAGCCGACAAGTGAATTGCGAATTGGCCCAGGTGACATCGAAAGGGCATGGAGGTAATAAAGTCTGGCACCTGGAGGCACAGGTCAACTTTGCCATGGGGTTCCATCTCTTTTATGTATGGCCCAATTATTTTGATTCTGCACCTCCTCAAAAAGATCAGATTTTCTTGAGAGATTTGTCACAATCAGAAGTTGTAGGGTCCAATCATGATGACGGGTGTAAATGCAGAATATAGCAGCAAATGTAAAGACAATTGTAAAAGAGAAAAGGATTTATTAAAGAAATAGATATTATGGATTTTAAACTGTTGAGGATCACACGCCATGAATGTACGGAGTGTGGGCTTGGGCTTTAAACCTGTCAATTTACAGCACAAAATTAAAACTCGGGAGCAGGTCAGAAGCTGGTTGGGTGTTGAGCTGTCAGGGACGGCAGGGAAACCTGTTGTTTAACCACTTCTGCATTCTGAGTTTTAGTTTACACAGCACCCTTGTTGTTGCTGGGTTTTTTTTTTCATTTAATGTATGTAATTTTTAAAACGTAACATATTTCTAATACATTTTCATTAAAAATGTTGCTTAATTTTAAATATGCAGCTACTATGTATTTACTTTAAATAGAGGCTGTATATAGTCACTGGACTGACAGCTTGGCTAAAAATTGCTCCTGTGGGTCTCGGACAGTTTATCAGACCCTAATTACCGATCAAGTCTAAGTTGATCAACTTAGTTTTCATCTGTATAATACATATATAAACTACATAATATATATGTATAAAATACATCCTCAAAACAGGGTCAATTGACTCCAGGAATTTATTTTTTCATAGGTGAAAAATGGTATATAGTAAAATTGGTTCTTATCTGTCGATTTAACAAACAGGTCAGTATAAAACTGACCATTGCTAAGGGATCGTAGTATCACAGAAATTTACCTTGTTAGGTCTATGTGTACCAGTAAGACTAATTTTAGTAGGGTACAAATTTAGCTTAGTTACAAATGCTTCCAGGGAGTCAACGACACCCTGCCATTCTGAAAACACGTCATCGATGTAGCACCACCGCACCAAAATTTACATCGGAAAATATAAAACTACGTTCATAATTGTCCATATACATGTTTGTGTAAGTCAGAGCAACATTGCTCCCCATCTCTGTCCCTTGGGTCTGTAGAAAAAAATCCTCCTCAAAAAGAAAATAATTCTTATGCAAAATATTATATATATATATATATATATATATATATATATATATATATATATATATATATATATATATATATATATTGAAAACTATATTTTTATAAGAAAAGGTTTGAAAAAACAAAATAAGTCTGGCCAGTTAAATTGCTGAAAAGTGTTTGGTCATTTAGGGCTTAAATGTCACACTATACAAGGATTATGGGGAAATAATGTTCTACATACAAAATGATTGCTATTCCATTATAAATGTTCTTTTCTCAGTTGACTCAAAGTGTTCACATGAATTTCAAAATGAAATTTAAAAAAAATTAAAAAAAATATCTCAGTGCACAAGAAGTGAAAGTTTGACTCTGGCATAAAGTAAATCATATTGTGTTCTTTTTTTTATTAATGAGAAATGAAACTCAGTTACGATAAAAAAAAATTCCCTTTATATGCTGACTTCATGGATTTATTTTCCAGCTGCAGAAATGTTAATTATTCATCGAGTGAGATGTCAACTAGAAAATACATTCTCCAATGAAAGGATCAGTTAATATAAATAAAAGGCTTTAGATAAAAGAGCTACTAATAACATGCGGGCTAAATGATAAAAGAGAGGCCAAAAGGCCTCCACCCTCTGGGGGTCTTCTTCACTGCTCCTAAAGGGTAACTAAACGTTCAACAAACTTCTGACATGTCATAGTGACATGTCAGAAGTTTTTATTGGTGGGGGTCCAAGCACTGAGACGCCCACCAATCGCTAACTAAGCGGCAGAAGTACTTGTGTGAGCGCTCAGCCACTTGTATCGGTATACGGACTCAATAGAAAGTCTATGAGCCCGTACTCCGATACATCGGCTTCCCAGAAAAAGCCGAACAGACACGAAGCGGCTGAGCGCTCACACGAGGGCTTAAGCTGCTTAGTTCTAGCGATTGGTAGGGGTCTCTGTACTCGGACCCCCACCAGTCCAAACTTCTGACATGTCTCGATGACATGTCAGAAGTTTGTCAAACATTTAGCTACACTTTAAAGGGTAACTAAACGTTCAACAAACTTCTGACATGTCATGACATGGAGACCCCCACCAATCGCTAAAACGAAGCGGCTTAGTTTCTGTTCGGCTTTTTTTGGAAATCAATGTAGTGGTGTATGGGCTCATTTATTTCTGGTATAAGCCAAACAGAAACGAAGCGGCTCAGCGCTCACACGAGCGCTTCTGCCGCTTAGTTTTAGCAATTGGTGGGGGTCTCAGTGCTCGGACCCCCACCAATCAAAACTTCTGACATGTCACTATGACATGTCAGAAGTTTGTTGAAGGTTTAGTTACCCTTTAAAGGTGTGCAGTAGACACTATGATATTATTGTGCTGTATGGTAGGATTGTTTGAGCACTATTTTTGCATGGTGTTAGGGTATTATTTTGGCACTACTTAAGTTTGGTCAGTCATGGGCAAACTTAGGGGGTTTCCTAGTACCTAGAAAACCCCTCTGAACAATTTTGGAGAAAACATTAAATATATAATATTAACCCCTTAAGTAGGTGGCCTAGTCTTGGCCTTAAGAACGCAACATTTAGGTTTTTTTTTTTTCGTTTTTTCATCTTTTTTATTTCACTGTCCACATGGCCGTAGAAGGCCTTATTTTTGTGGGATGAGTTGTATTTCTTAATGACACCATTTCAGGGTACATATAATGTATTAAATAACTTAATTTTTTAAGGGGGAAAGGGGTAATCAAAAAAATATATATAGCCAGAGCTGAAATTATAATTCTCCTCGATGCTGAGATCAAATAACCAAGCATACCCTGCCTGTTCAGTGTCTGTAAAGGGATGGATATTGGAAAGTGTTGCCTTAGCACCAGGCACTACACAATAACCTCATATAGGGAACTTTTTAAACTCAGCTGAGCTGTAAGGGGTGGAAAGGCATATCTTGAAGCTCCTGAGTAGAGATGAGCGAACTTATGAAAAGTTCGGTTCGGCAAGTTCGCCGAATTTCGTGCAAAAGTTCGATTCGGACCGAACTAGTTCTGACCGAACCTGTAATACAAGAAAGCCCCTAAAAATCGTGTATAACACTGTTTTAAAGCCCTAGAAGCCCTGTATAACACTCTTAGGTCACCCATGAGTGTATCCAAGTACTTTTGAGCTGTCTTTAATGCAAAGTTGGTGTCAAAGTTACGCCAACATGTATGGCTCTAGGAAAACGGATGGGACACGGAGATAACTAACAGAAACCACTGCACTTGTGCATGTTGTATGCTTAATGCATTGTTAAAAAAGGTACAAAAATTTACCATTTTAGGCGGCTGATGCCTGCCAGGGTTCATACATATAAGGTGGTAAAAGAAGAAGCAATGGCTTTTGACAAGCCCTCCAAAAATTGACCCTTTTTATTGGCAGATGCCTGCCGGGGTTCATCCATACATGGATGTAAAAGCAACAAGCAATGGCTTTTCACAAGCCCTCCAAAAATTGACCCTTTTTATTGGCAGATGCCTGCCGGGGTTCTTCCATACATTGATGTAAAAGCAACAATCAATGGCTTTTCACAAGCCCTCCAAAAATTTACCCTTTTTATTGGCAGATGCCTGCCGGGGTTCTTCCATACATGGATGTAAAAGCATTAAAGCAACAAGCAATGGCTTTTGACAAGCCCTCCAAAAATTGACCCTTTTTATTGGCAGATGCCTGCCGGGGTTCTTCCATACATTGATGTAAAAGCATTAAAGCAACAAGCAATGGCTTTTCACAAGCCCTCCAAAAATTGACCCTTTTTATTGGCAGATGCCTGCCGGGGTTCTTCCATACATGGATGTAAAAGCATTAAAGCAACAAGCAATGGCTTTTGACAAGCCCTCCAAAAATTGACCCTTTTTATTGGCAGATGCCTGCCGGGGTTCTTCCATACATGGATGTAAAAGCATTAAAGCAACAAGCAATGGCTTTTCACAAGCCCTCCAAAAATTGACCCTTTTTATTGGCAGATGCCTGCCGGGGTTCTTCCATACATGGATGTAAAAGCATTAAAGCAACAAGCAATGGCTTTTCACAAGCCCTCCAAAAATTGACCCTTTTTATTGGCAGATGCCTGCCGGGGTTCTTCCATACATGGATGTAAAAGCAACAAGCAATGGCTTTTCACAAGCCCTCCAAAAATTGACCCTTTTTATTGGCAAGGGTGAGTAGTAGCAGCACATTAAAAGACACTGGACGACAGTCACAGGACAAAGCCCTGTGGTGGGGCAGGCCTGCTTGTAGCAGACGGGTGGCAGTGGAGGTTTATTGGTGGTAGTAGTCGAGGTAGCCAACACAGACAGCAAGGGTGCAAGCAGTAGTAGCAGTAGTAGCAGCACATTAAAAAAAGAGACTGGACAGTCACAGGAGGACATAGCCCTGTGGTGGGGCAGGCCTCAGGCCTGCTTGTAGCAGACGGCAGTGGAGGTGTATTGGTGGTAGTAGAGGTAGACTAGCCAACACAGACAGCAAGGGTGGTAGACTGGTAGTAGCAGCAGCACATTAAAAAAAGAGACTGGACGACAGTCACAGGACATAGCCCTGTGGTGGGGTAGGCCTGCTTGTAGCAGACGGGCGGCAGTGTAGGTGTATTGGTGGTATTAGAGGTAGCCAACACAGACAGCAAGGGTGCAAGCAGTAGTAGCAGTAGTAGCAGCACATTAAAAAAAGAGACTGGACAGTCAGAGGAGGGCAAAGCCCTGTGGTGGGGCAGGCCTCAGGCCTGCTTGTAGCAGACGGCAGTGGAGGTGTATTGGTGGTAGTAGAGGTAGACTAGCCAACACAGACAGCAAGGGTGGTAGGACTGGTAGTAGCAGCAGCACATTAAAAAAAGAGACTGGACGACAGTCACAGGACATAGCCCTGTGGTGGGGTAGGCCTGCTTGTAGCAGACGGGCGGCAGTGTAGGTGTATTGGTGGTATTAGAGGTAGCCAACACAGACAGCAAGGGTGCAAGCAGTAGTAGCAGTAGTAGCAGCACATTAAAAAAAAGAGACTGGACAGTCACAGGAGGACAAAGCCCTGTGGTGGGGCAGGCCTCAGGCCTGCTTGTAGCAGACGGGCGGCAGTGGAGGTGTATTGGTGGTAGTAGCCGAGGTAGCCAACACAGACAGCAAGGGTGCAAGCAGTAGTAGCAGTAGTAGCAGCACATTAAAAAAAGAGACTGGACAGTCAGAGGAGGACAAAGCCCTGTGGTGGGGCAGGCCTCAGGCCTGCTTGTAGCAGACGGGCGGCAGTGGAGGTGTATTGGTGGTAGTAGTCGAGGTAGCCAACACAGACAGCAAGGGTGCAAGCAGTAGTAGCAGTAGTAGCAGCACATTAAAAAAAGAGACTGGACAGTCAGAGGAGGGCAAAGCCCTGTGGTGGGGCAGGCCTCAGGCCTGCTTGTAGCAGACGGGCGGCAGTGGAGGTGTATTGGTGGTAGTAGTCGAGGTAGCCAACACAGACAGCAAGGGTGCAAGCAGTAGTAGCAGTAGTAGCAGCACATTAAAAAAAGAGACTGGACAGTCAGAGGAGGGCAAAGCCCTGTGGTGGGGCAGGCCTCAGGCCTGCTTGTAGCAGACGGGCGGCAGTGGAGGTGTATTGGTGGTAGTAGTCGAGGTAGCCAACACAGACAGCAAGGGTGCAAGCAGTAGTAGCAGTAGTAGCAGCACATTAAAAAAAGAGACTGGACAGTCAGAGGAGGACAAAGCCCTGTGGTGGGGCAGGCCTCAGGCCTGCTTGTAGCAGACGGGCGGCAGTGGAGGTGTATTGGTGGTAGTAGTCGAGGTAGCCAACACAGACAGCAAGGGTGCAAGCAGTAGTAGCAGTAGTAGCAGCACATTAAAAAAAGAGACTGGACAGTCAGAGGAGGGCAAAGCCCTGTGGTGGGGCAGGCCTCAGGCCTGCTTGTAGCAGACGGGCGGCAGTGGAGGTGTATTGGTGGTAGTAGTCGAGGTAGCCAACACAGACAGCAAGGGTGCAAGCAGTAGTAGCAGTAGTAGCAGCACATTAAAAAAAGAGACTGGAGAGTCACAGGACAAAGCCCTCTGGTGGGGCAGGCCTGCTTGTAGCAGACGGCACTGGGGTGGATTGGTGGTAGAAGTAGTAGCAGCTGCAGCACCAACAGCGGCACATTAAAAAAAGAGTGGACAGGACAGAATCCCATAGTAGCAGGCGGCAGTAGCAGGCGGCAGCAGCAGCAGCAATGTAAGATCTAATCAGTGGCATCAGGCACAGGGGTTTTAAAATCCTCACCGATCCACGCTTGATTCATTTTCAGAAACGTGAGATTTTCCAAGCTGTTGGCGGACAATCTTGTTCGCGTAGGGGTGACGAAGCCCCCTGCTGCGCTGAATACCCTCTCTGACGCTACACTGGAGGGTGGACAAGACAGTACACCCATGGCAAACTGGGCCAGTTCTTGCCAATGATCCAATCTGCTGACCCAGAAGTCCATGGGGTCTGGGATCAGCATTTCTGACGGAGAAAGGGCACAGTCCAAGTACGAGTGAACCTGGTTGTTTAGGTGCTGCACCTGGAGATGGTGAACATCCCTTTGGTGACTACGATGTGTGTCAGGTCGTGGTATTGGATGTAAAAATGTTGTCATCATATTTTCCAAACTGAATTGGCTGCTGCTGCTGCTGCCGCTGCTGCCACGGCTGCCGCCTATTGCAGAGGTAGCTCTGCCAGAGGCGGTGGAACGATGAGACAGTGGGGAGCGGAGAGTGGCCCCCCGGTCAGACATGCTTGCAGCGGGTGTCTGCCGTTTGAAAGCCATGACAAGCTGGCTGCATAGCTTCTCTCTATAATAAGCCAATTTTGCCTCCCTCTCGGAAGGCGCAAAAAACTCCCCCATTCTGGCTTTATACCGAGGGTCTAAAAGTGTGGCTATCCAGTAGTCATCTCTTTGCTTCATGCTAACAATACGACAGTCAGCGCGCAAGTAACGAAGCATACAGCTCGCCATCCTGGCCAGCGTTTCAGAGGGCCCGGTTGGTTCCATCTCCGCCCCATACTGCCATGGTTGTCCATCATCAAGGTCGTCGTCAGACTCGTCATCACCACCATCACTGTCATGTTGTGCGGCTGCCTCGTCCCCTATCCCTTCCTGTGATTCCATCTCCAAATCCAGCTCCTCTTCAGGTCCTGTTTCCTCATCCTCCTCCTCCTCCTCAACATCCATAGCCAGATGTGATCCTTCCTCCATCCTTTGCTGAATCATCGCTGTGAGCGTTTGCTCCATAATGAATATCAGCGGCATAACATCGTTCATTCCGCTAGCGTCACGGCTCACAAATCGTGTGGCCTCTTCAAAGGGCCTCAAAACGCGACATGCGTCTCTAACCAGCTGCCAGTGCCTGAGCTCGAAATTACACTGGCTCCAAACGCTGCCCGTCTGTTGCATCAGGAAATCATTCACGGCTTTCCGCTGTTCGTACAGACGGTCCAACATGTGCAGGGTGGAATTCCATCGTGTTGGAACGTCGCAAATCAGGCTGTGTTCTGGGAGATTGTTTTGACGCTGCAAGTCCAGGAGGGCGTGCTTAAATGCATACGAACGTCTAAAGCGAACGCAAACCCTCCTGGACATGGCCAGCACACCCTTCAAACCAACATATGACTTTAAGAAGCGTGTTATGACCAGATTGATCACATGTGCCATGCAAGGAGCGTGTGTCAGGTGACCTAGACGCAGTGCAGCCACAACGTTCTTGCCGTTATCAGAGACAACATTGCCCAGTGTGAGTTTCAGAGGAGACAGCCAGCGTGCGATTTCCTCCTTGATGCACAGCAGCAGCTCCTGCCCTGTGTGGCTTTTCTCGCCCAGGCTCAGCAGGTGTAAGACAGCGTTGTGGCGCTTCACCTTGCACCTATGAAAAGAGGAGGGAGGAGGAGTGGAAGATACGATGTGTCCTGTCGGGGACGGGAAGACCTCCAAGGAGGAAGGCAAGGAGGAGGAGGAGGAGTAGGAGGAGAAGGATGGTAGGCGCCTGGTGTCCGGAGTTGAACTAGAAACATACAAGCGTGGAGGTGGTAATTCCTGGCATTGCTGCGGTGGTGCATCGGACTGCAAAATATTGACCCAGTGGGCCGTGAAAGACATGTACTGTCCCTGCCCATAGTTGCTGCTCCACGTGTCGACGGTGGCATGTACCCTGCTGCACACGGATAATTGCAAGGACTGGCACACCTTTTCCTCCACATGCTTGTGCAAGGCAGGGACAGCTGTTTTGGAGAAGTAATGTCGGCTAGGTATTCGCCACCTAGGCTGAGCGCACGCCATCAATTGCTTGAAGCCGGCGGAGTCGACCAGGTGGTACGGCAGCGACTGCACCACCAACAACTTTGCCAGGTGTGAATTAAGCCGCACGACAAGTGGATGACTGGGTATATATTGTTGCTTATTGGACAACGATTCCGTAATGGATAACTGACGGGACATAGGAGGAGCACTAGATGACAGTGATGATGATGATGACAACGACATGGTGGATAAGGCCTGGCTACTACTTAGATGACAGGGACTCGGAGCAGCAGCAGCAGCGGAAGAGGGGTCTTCATTAGATGTACATGATGGTGGGGCATGTTGATTGTCCCACATGGCCTTGTGATGCCGTTCCATGTGTTTACGTAGAGCAGTAGTTCCTACATTGCTGCCCTGCCCACGCCTTACTTTCTGCTTGCAGATACGGCACTGTGCCATGTTTTCCTCCTCTGGGAAGGTACAGAAAAATTGCCACACGGCAGAGTACCGTAAAGAGGTAGTACCACGTCCACCACCACCACCACCACCACCACAACCACCCGAGCTTGCCCCTTGTCTGGCAGGCTTTTTTCGGGAACCTACACCAGCATCTGTGTCGCCGTCACCGGCTCCTGAGCTGACCCTACCGCTGCAACGTTTTGCAGATTGACTTCTGCCCCTACCTCGGCTTGGCTGTTTATCACATCCAGTGCCGCCACTACTACCCTCCTCCTCTGACGCCGTCATCACCTCGTCACCTGGTTCCCACGTCCTGTCTAAAACAACATCATCATCATAGCCTTCCTCATCATCCCCGCCACTTCTGTCACTGTGTTGTGAATGTGATGTGACATCATGGCGGGCTCCATGCCCCCCCTCATTACTGCGTCTGCCACCACGGCTACCACCACCAACACCCCCACTACCGCAGCTATGCGTCTCGGTCACCGCTTCCACCTCCACCACCGCCGCAACACACTCCGTTGGCTGACTCGCGGAAAACAAATCATCATCATCACTATGTTGTTCAGTATCTTCCTTCGCACCCGAGGAGATGTCTCTTAGGACTCTCAGGAAAGATGGCTTCCCGCTAGGAAGGGGGAGCGAAGACATAGATGATGGAATGGAAACGCTAGAAATACCTATATTACTACTGTCACCGTGCCAAGGAACTGTAGAGGATCTGGAATCCAACGAAACCTGGCTTGAAGCCAGATCGTCAGAGTCTTCCTGCTGAGATGACCGCGAGCCAGCCAACCAGTCCACAATGGCCGTATTGTCTAAAGTAACCCGCCCACCGGAGGAGATGGACAAGTCTGGCTTGCTGATACTACTACTAGCAGGCACATGGCAGCTGCTACTAGTGGAACTGGGCACATGTCTTGTGCCACAAATGCTGCTACTGGGTCTGGCACCAACAGATCCAACATTTGGACTGGAAGAGGAGACGGCATGGGTGTTTCTTCCTCTACCCCGTCCTTTCACAACCTTTTTTTTCCCAGACATTTCAGAGCCCCTTTTAAAAGCGTATTCACACACGGACACTGGCTTGGCAAATGGCAATGAATGAGAATTTCAATCAGCCTCGCTGCAGTGCACTCAGGGAATGCTGGGCCTTGTAGTACTACTAGGCTGCCTGTATGGCAAGTTGGATTGTTATCCTGTTAATAACGGCCAGGGATGAGCCCCTTTTAAAAGCGTGTTCACACACGGACACTGGCTTGGCAAATGGCAATGAATGAGAATTTCAATCAGCCTCGCTGCAGTGCACTCAGGGAATGCTGGGCCTTGTAGTACTACTAGGCTGCCTGTATGGCAAGTTGGATTGTTATCCTGTTAATAACGGCCAGGGATGAGCCCCATTTAAAAGCGTGTTCACACACGGACACTGGCTTGGCAAATGGCAATGAATGAGAATTTCAATCAGCCTCGCTGCAGTGCACTCAGGGAATGCTGGGCCTTGTAGTACTACTACTACCACTACTACAAAGGCTGCCTGTATTGCAAGTTGGATGCAATGGGGATGAGCCCCTTCTAAAAGCGTATTCACACACGGACACTGGCTTGGCAAATGGCAATGAATGAGAATTTCAATCAGCCTCGCTGCAGTGCACTCAGGGAATGCTGGGCCTTGTAGTACTACTAGGCTGCCTGTATGGCAAGTTGGATTGTTATCCTGTTAATAACGGCCAGGGATGAGCCCCTTTTAAAAGCGTGTTCACACACGGACACTGGCTTGGCAAATGGCAATGAATGAGAATTTCAATCAGCCTCGCTGCAGTGCACTCAGGGAATGCTGGGCCTTGTAGTACTACTACTACCACTACTACAAAGGCTGCCTGTATTGCAAGTTGGATGCAATGGGGATGAGCCCCTTCTAAAAGCGTATTCACACACGGACACTGGCTTGGCAAATGGCAATGAATGAGAATTTCAATCAGCCTCGCTGCAGTGCACTCAGGGAATGCTGGGCCTTGTAGTACTACTAGGCTGCCTGTATGGCAAGTTGGATTGTTATTCCAGGGATGAGCCCCTTTTAAAAGCGTATTCACACACGGACACTGGCTTGGCAAATGGCAATGAATGAGAATTTCAATCAGCCTCGCTGCAGTGCACTCAGGGAATGCTGGGCCTTGTAGTACTACTAGGCTGCCTGTATGGCAAGTTGGATTGTTATCCTGTTAATAACGGCCAGGGATGAGCCCCTTTTAAAAGCGTGTTCACACACGGACACTGGCTTGGCAAATGGCAATGAATGAGAATTTCAATCAGCCTCGCTGCAGTGCACTCAGGGAATGCTGGGCCTTGTAGTACTACTAGGCTGCCTGTATGGCAAGTTGGATTGTTATCCTGTTAATAACGGCCAGGGATGAGCCCCTTTTAAAAGCGTGTTCACACACGGACACTGGCTTGGCAAATGGCAATGAATGAGAATTTCAATCAGCCTCGCTGCAGTGCACTCAGGGAATGCTGGGCCTTGTAGTACTACTACTACCACTACTACAAAGGCTGCCTGTATTGCAAGTTGGATGCAACGGGGATGAGCCCCTTATAAAAGCGTATTCACACACTGGTTGAGTAGTGAGTAGTGGATGAGCCCCTTCGATTTCTGAATTCCTGCCTTTTAGATTCCTAAAGCTTTCCCTTACTGCAAAGAGATGCTATCCCTACAGCTCCTGTCTGTAAAATGGCCGCTGAGCTCCGTGCATAGACTTTTATTGCAGGCTTGAGCCCGCCCCTATGCTGCCTCCCGATTGGCTGGGAGAGCCGTTTGCAAGGCATTATGGGGTAGCCTGATGTCAGGTGATCTTCTGTAATCCTCCATTTTAGATGTAACATGTGGCAGGCGCCAAAATGTAGCCGGGTTCGGTCAAAACGGGTTCGGCCGAACCCGGTAAAGTTCGGATTCGCTGCGAACCGAACTTTTCCTGAAGTTCGGACCGAAACCGGGTTCGGTTGTCCCGGTTCGCTCATCTCTACTCCTGAGCCTCGGTGCAAAATCTGTAACAGGGTCCCCCACCTACTATATGACATGTATAATACCAGTGTCTTCTTAGGTGGCAAAGGACCTTTTGGGCCCACTCAGGCACCAGGTCATGGTTTCTACCTCCACAGCTCTTAGAGCTACTTTCCTGAAGGGATGTGTTTACTAACAAGCTTATTGACAGTTTCCAATGCCTATCAGAAAAATTATGAATGCAGCTCTGGAGTATACTACTTTAAGTTAGGATCATGTCCACTAACATATAACTCGATATTCTGGGCATTATATACAGTGTGCTGAACAAATAGGGAATAGTTGTTATAGATTATTAATATCCAATGGAAATGATGAAATATTCATAAATTATTAGTTAATGCTTATGAATCCCACATCTTGTCAGGTGATTAGAGTTTTATGGGTGTTGAATATACTACTATGACTTATTAGTTTATTAGTTTTGTTTTATTTCTACAGCTGCAATGTCCGTGGTTTCTCCTTCACCAAATATCAAAGAAGGGTTGATGATGACCCTGACATGTGAGGTTCCGGGCGCCAGGCCTGATGAACTTCACTACAGCTGGTTCAAGAACGACGTCTGGATAAAAGAAAGTTCATTGAGATCTCTCAGCTTCCCGGGAGTTTCCATCAGTGATGCCGGTTATTATTACTGCAAGGTGCAAAATGACAAAGGCAGCGATACATCCGCCCCCGTCCTAATAAATGTGATGTGTGAGTCTACGTTAACCCTTTATTTACCATACGTGTTGTTATATTGAGTCAGGGCCTTCAGTTTAAACACAGGAGACATTCTTCTTCTACTTTTCGTGAAGAATTCTTTCTCACGTCTGGAGGTTGATTTTGGTTCTTTACCATAATGATGTTTTAACAATGTATTGAACTTTATGTAAACAGCAGAGTTTTAGCCTGGAAGTGAATTTCTTCTTTTTAAAGGAATTCTCTCATAAAGACATCCCCTTTTCAAAAAGAAATTAGCTGATCATGTCCCGGTCTGGTCTGGCTTCCTTCACTCCTCCCTTACCAATTAGCTGCTATTGCCAGGTGGAAGCCGCTTTAGAATTACATGCTGACCGTTCAAACGAATGGCCCGCTGTAGTGCAGGATGCATGTACCGGGTCCGCCAGAGCATGTAGAGAACTGTTCTGGCAAGTGGCGGACGGTCCTCTATGACCTCCATATGCCCTAATATGTGAGTAAAGGTGTCGTCTGACAGCTATTTCTCCCGACACCACCATAAACATGCACGCTCGGCCAACAGCTATTCCTTTCAACTTCATCATAAACATGCACGCTCGGCCAACAGCTATTCCTTTCAACTTCATCATAAACATGCACGCGCAGCTCGGCCAGAGGGGAATAAGTCAGAGGGGTTTGGAAAGGGGTTTAGCTCACGCGGAAACAAAGAATGGGCATGTTGATATCCAACATGTCCGATCCTTCTTTCTCCCAATATCTGCTGTTGGGAAAAAGCCTGGAAAACACCATACACACTAGTTTTTTTGGCTAATTTATCTAGTAAGACATCTACGTAGCTTATGAGTATACGGATGTAGCCATCTTTAACTTGACTCTGATCACTTGCTGCAGCGTGATATCATACAACAACATCCATTGAAAAGTAATTGAAAATGTCAAGATAAGAGAACTAGCCACTGTTTATTTAATGCGTTAAAAGTCAAGATAAAGACGACTACATCTGTAGTAACTTTAATTCTGATTGATTTCTTTATTAAATGATATATCTGTATAACAGTCAGAACATCATTTTTCAGATATAAATCCCCAAATCCTCCGCATTAGAGCTAAATGATAAAATTCTGTCAGCCAGCGGTCCCCAGTAGGGGGAGCTTAGGAGCTGACTGTTTTATTATAGTGTACATCATATAAACACTATGCAGTGAGCTCCCCCACAAGGCAGGGTTGCCAACCAACTGGAAATTTATAGCCAGTCATTAAAAAAAATAGGGGAATTTTTTTCCAGTCTCTGTAAAAAAAACCTGATCTGTTCGTGATTTTTATGAAGCTGTAGAAGTTTGCGCAGATCTCAGTAATACTAACTAATACGCTCATATCAGTAGGTTAAGATATAGACATACTTCACTTATTATCTAAATAATTTTGGGTTTGCAAAAATTTTGGGTTGTCTCTTATTTTTGGATAAGTTGTCTAGGAGAAAGAAAAAATCTGGTCGGCAACGCTGACAGACGGGATATGGAGTTCTGTTTCAGAAAAACAAAAACTTTGCTTCAAGCCCTATAAAGTTAGAGTGTGAAATTAATCAATACAGGATTTTTTACCATTTTGACCAAAGGTGGCGCCACCTTCATTACAGATTATGCGTTGGTTCGATATGATTTAATTGACTAGTGAATTGTATTTCCATTCATAAACCTTCATTTGTTTCTAATAAGTCGATTCTGCGTAATACCCAGAAGTAGATCCTAATAACAAATATAAAAGAAGAACTTCTACTTCTCTTTGTTGGATTCTGTCCCAGTTGTGGCTAAAAAAAAAAATATGCATCCAGTGCAGTTTTCATCGGGTTTTTGAGTTTTTTTAATAAAAACCTGGGTCTAGATCCCACAAAGAGTTGTGTCCCTCACTTACACTTGTCCTCCCTTTGATCAAGGTCGATCAGTTGCTTTGATGTATGAAGTACAAAAAGTGAAAGGATCCTAAAGTATTAGCAGAAAATGTCAAGACTGTTACGTAATAATTTATTATAAGTGACATTCACTTAATTTTTTCCTGTCTATCGTGTAGACCCTCCAAGAATTCCATCACTTTCCTCGTTCCTTGAGACTCAACATGGCAACCTGGCAATAATTCACTGCATAGTGGTCAGCAAACCCTTCTCAGAGATACAATTGTACAAGGATGGAAATCTAATAGGAAACTCCAGCTCTGATTCTGCCCCCAGCCAGAGAGTTCATGAGATATCAAATGGAAACTCTCTGAGACTGGAAATCCGGGATGTGAAGATGTCCGATGAAGGGTTGTACAGCTGCTTCGCTAAGAATTCTCTTGGAAACTCATCTACAAGTCTTCAGTTTGCAGTTGAATGTTAGTAGTAGTGACTTACTTTTTTGGCTTATATTCTTACCTATACATGATGAAAAGTAATTCCTTGGGTAGATAATTGCTATATTAGGCCTCATGTACACTTCCATCACTGTTTTATCGGCCGTTTTTGACGGATCCGTGTGTCCGTTTTTGTTTCCGTGTACACTCCGTTTCTGTTCCGTGTTTCCGTTTTACACGGACGTTGTGCTTCCATTTGGCTTCCGTTTTTCCATTTTTAAATACGGATGTAAACTTAATTTGAACTTGTCACATGTCTGTGAACTTTGGCCCACCCAGCCGTTGCTATGGCAACGGATCCGTCAAAAACGGACAGCACACGGAAGCGTTCCGTGTGCCATCCGTGTTTTTGACGGACCCATTGACTTCTATCGGCTTTCACGGTCACTGAATCACTGAGCAAAGTAGGACATGCTCTACTTTGCACGGAACGGAACAACGGATCCGTTTAAATAACTGTGCATGGGGCCATTGAAATGAATGGGTTCAGGGTGCTATCAGTGACAAAAACGGATAGCACCCTGAAGGAAAAAACTGAAGTGGGCACGGGGCCCTAAACTTGTCATAAAAGGGGTTGTCCAGTGTAAAAAAAAAACATTCTCATACACCCTATTAGGGAATTCTGAGTTACTAGAGGGGGGTCCGGTTTATAGGATCTTAATCTCTTGGTCAGAGTGGAGAGCAGTTACATAGAGTGTCTCTCTCACTCTCTGGAGGACTTGTCCTGTCCTGCATTACACAGAAAACACATTGTGTAATGCTTAGTTTGCCCTGTGGTGGCGCTGCAGGAAATTGAAAACTTAGTGCCAGGTTTCTCCACAAATTACATATGATCGCTGGGGGACCCTGCAGGAGACACTTTGTGATCTGCCTATTTTCAAGGGATCCTTCTAACAAGTAGGAATTTCCCAAAGTGGAGAACCCTTTAAAGTTAACAGAAATTCCTCAGATCATCTCCGGGCAAGGGATAGAGGATAGTGAGTGTCCAAAGGTATCACTGCTACAAAAATTATTCTGCTCCTAGAATAGCGTCAATCTGTATGAGTAAGGAAAGGCTTGTGATTCATATTCCGCTGTGTAGAGAATGTTTTATGAGGCTCACAAACGAATCAACTCTGTCTAGAATATACACTATGGTCGTTTTCTAGCAATAGAAAGACTTTGGAGTAATTTATCAACCTATCTAGATTAGTTTTCTGGCGTAGAAATGTTGCAAAAAAAAACAAAAATTGCAATTTCTGGTGCCAATTGCGACATTGGCCTTTTTGCGCCACCCTCACCATTTTTGACCAAAAGAGGCGTGGCTTCGGTAAAAGGGACGTCACCGCCGAGGCCGACAAATTTATTATAATATACTCTAGAAAACTGTCGTAAATTAGAGTAAAAATCTATAACGGACAAATAAGTTAAAACATTTATAATAAAATTTAATGAAAAAAAAATGTAACAAATACATTTAAATAATAATGAGAAACAATTATACTTACCTTTCCGCTCCTCCTCTTCCCCTCTGGCTCCTTCATCATTGCAGTGTGCCTCATACAACGTAAGAACATTGTATGTGACGCAGCAATGATGATCATGAAGTGCTGCGTCGCATATAAGAGCCTGATGCTGCTCGTCCGCAGGGGAGAAGAGGAGCGGTGAGGTGAGTATGTGTGTTTTTTATTTCATTATCGATGTGGAGGAAACAGATGATGCAAGGCCGCAGTAGTTGCATTACAATTGTGGCGCGTGGCCCGGCCGAAAGATGCGTCACATTTTTTTTGTTCTATTAAGTCTGACGTATAAACACCAGTCTTAATAGATTCCCCACAATGTGTGGGAGGAAACTGGAGTACTTTATGGAAATGTTTTCCTAGTTTGTCCCGAGGTCTGCAAGGCAGCAGTGCTAATCTTTAAGACAATGTCTGATTTAAAAAATGAAAATGCAGAATGTAGGCTGCTGTAAATAGAGATCTGCATCCTATTGGCTGATTCACAGGGCTAGGTTTGTCCTTTTCTTCTACTAGAAAGAGAAAATCCCTATTACTAGAAGCACAGACGCAGTACAGCAAAGTTTGTGATTTGGCACAACTCATGGAGTATCACAATGTGTCATCTGCATTATCTGTACTCAGGGATTATCACAGTGCACAAAAGAACAGGTTCAAAGACAAATTCAGCTCTGCTACATCTGTAACTATTACGGAATTTCTATGTATACCGTTTTCTATTAGTTTTGCAAAGATTTACCACAACTTCCTTTTTTTAATAATCTTTTTAATTCTTGTGTTGCCACAGCTGCTAGAGTGGTGATCTCACCATCATCGGAAATTGAAGAAGGAAAAGAGGTCACATTGACATGTATGGCAACCCGGGGCTCGGAGGACGGAACCGCATATACTTGGTATAAGAACAGCAACAGTCTGAAACAACACGTGAAAGAGAAAGAGCTTGTCCTACGCAGACTGTCGAAAATAGATGCAGGGTCCTATATCTGCAAAGCTCATGACAGTCAAGGGACCAGCATCTCCCCCCCAGCGACACTTCACGTTCTATGTAAGATTCGTTTCTCTTACAACCTAATGGAAAGTATGGGTTTTCCTTGAAGAGATCCATCCTCTTTAGGGCAATGCTCTCTGTGTAGATGGAGTTTGGGATTTCACAATAGTCAATATCCTATTCTATAATGACCTATATCAATACCATTTTTAAACCCTCACTACTGAAGAGGTTCCAGCAGGCAAACCATATAGTGTGTCCTGGTTAACCTTATGGTACTCTTACACGGCCCGACGTGGGCCATGTAAATGAGCACCGGTCAACGAGACAGCTTGTTGATCGGCGCTTGTTTGGTCACAAGGAGCTACGTACGACGATCGCTCGTCCTCATACATTTCTGTCATGTCGGCAGCACAGGGAGAGGTGCTGCCGACAACGATAATATTTTCGGCATTTAAAACGGTACAATCATCTGATAACCGAGTGTTTGCTCATTCATTGGCTGATCGTTCTATGGACGCTCGTTTGCCCGATAATTGGCCAGTGTAAAAGGGCCATTAGGCACCAAACAAACATTTGGTTGACAGCTATCTAAAGGATATTATTATTTTTCCATCAATTTAGCGATCGAGCTGTAGTCTTCAGTGATATCATTTTGGGGTACATGCGACTTTTGATCACTTTTTATTCCATTTTTTTGAGAGCTAAGGTGACCAAAAAATAGCAATTTGCATGTTTTATTTATTTTTTTGTATGGCGATCACCGAGCGGGTTAAACAAAGCTATATTGTGATAGTTCAGACTTTTACGGATGCGGCGATACCAGTTATGTTAACTTATTTTTTTAACATTGCTTTAGGGGAAAAAAATGGGAAAAGGTTTTTTTTTTAATTTTAATTTTTATATATTTTTTTGGAACATTATAAAAACTTTATTTAACCGTTATTTACTTTTTTTTATTAGTTTCTCTAGAGGGCCTTGAACCAGTATTTGATCCCTTGCTGATTTTGTAAGTTTGCCCACTGTCAAAGACATGAACAGTCTAGAATTTTTAGGCTAGGTTAATTTTACCAGTGAGAGATAGATTATATAAAAAAAAACACAGAAAATCACATAGTCAAAATGATATATATTTATTTGCATTGTGCAGAGAGAAATAAGTATTTGATCCCCTACCAACCATTAAGAGTTCAGCCTCCTCCAGACCAGTTACTGCTCCAAATCAACTTGGTGCCTGCATTATAGACAGCTCTTACATGGTCACCTGTATAAAAGACTCCTGTCCACAGACTCAATGAATCAGTCTGACTCTAACCTCTACAACATGGGCAAGACCAAAGAGCTTTCTAAGGATGTCAGGGACAAGATCATAGACCTGCACAAGGCTGGAATGGGCTACAAAACCATAAGGGTATGTGCACACACACTAATTACGTCCGTAATTGACGGACATATTTCGGCCACAAGTCCCGGACCGAACACAGTGCAGGGAGCCGGGCTCCTAGCATCATACTTATGTACGATGCTAGGAGTCCCTGCCTCGCTGCAGGACAACTGTCCCGTACTGTAATCATGTTTTCAGTACGGGACAGTTGTCCTGCAGCGAGGCAGGGACTCCTAGCATAGTACATAACTATGATGCTAGGACCCCGGCTCCCTGTAGTGTGTTCGGTCCGGTACTTGCGGCCGAAATACGTCCGTCAATTACGGACGTTATTAGTGTGTGCACATACCCTTAATAAGACGCTGGGTGAGAAGGAGACAACTGTTGGTGCAATAGTAAGAAAATGGAAGACATACAAAATGACTGTCAATCGACATCGATCTGGGGCTCCATGCAAAATCTCACCTCGTGGGGTATCCTTGATCCTGAGGAAGGTGAGAGCTCAGCCGAAAACTACACGGGGGGAACTTGTTAATGATCTCAAGGCAGCTGGGACCACACTCACCAAGAAAACCATTGGTAATACATTACGCCGTAATGGATTAAAATCCTGCAGTGCCCGCAAGGTCCCCCTGCTCAAGATGGCACATGTACAGGCCCGTCTGAAGTTTGTAAATGAACATCTGGGTGATTCTGAGAGTGATTCGGAGAAGGTGCTGTGGTCAGATGAGACTAAAATTGAGCTCTTTGGCATTAACTCAACTCGCCGTGTTTGGAGGAAGAGAAATGCTGCCTATGACCCAAAGAACACCCTCCCCACTGTCAAGCATGGAGGTGGAAACATTATGTGTTGGGGGTGTTTCTCTGCTAAGGGCACAGCACTACTTCACCGCATCAATGGGAGAATGGATGGAGCCATGTACCGTCAAATCCTGAGTGACAACCTCCTTCCCTCCACCAGGACATTAAAAATGACTCGTGGCTGGGTCTTCCAGCACGACAATGACCCGAAACATACAGCCAAGGCAACAAAGGAGTGGCTCAAAAAGAAGCACATTAAGGTCATGGAGTGGCCTAGCCAGTCTCCAGACCTTAATCCCATCGAAAACTTATGGAGGGAGCTGAAGATCCGAGTTGCCAAGCGACAGCCTCGAAATCTTAATGATTTACAGATGATCTGCAAAGAGGAGTGGGCCAAAATGCCATCTAACATGTGTGCAAACCTCATCATCAACTACAAAAAACGTCTGACTGCTGTGCTTGCCAGCAAGGATTTTGCCACCAAGCATTAAGTCTTTTTTGCCAAAGGGATCAAATACTTATTTCTCTGTGCACAATGCAAATAAATATATATAATTGTGACAATGTGATTTTCTGTTTTTTTTTAAATATAATCTATCTCTCACTGGTAAAATTAACCTAGCCTAAAAATTCTAGACTGTTCATGTCTTTGACAGTGGGCAAACTTACAAAATCAGCAAGGGATCAAATACTTATTTCCTTCACTGTAAGTGCTATCCCCAGTTTGCAATGTAATGGGAAAAAAAACATTGACATGTATTACAATATAGGATATCTTAAAAGTGCTAGAAATATTTAATATATAAAGGTCCCTGATGCTACAGATGTTACAGATTTTTTGTAGTAGCAAGCGTAACAGTTCAGCAGTCAGTGTGGAGCATTCTGAATGTCGTCGATGTAGCGCACCTTTCGCATTTCAACGACCAGTAGACTCATATTTATTTTTTTTTACAGTTCCACCCAGAGACCTCTCAATGAGTTCATTTGTATCAAGTCAAGGAATTTTGCAAGCGGTCATTCAGTGCACCGTGGACAGTGATCCTCCCTCACAGATGTTTCTCTATCGGGAAAGGACCCTGATGGCTACAAACAAAGTATTCCTTTATAACAACAAATATGAAATTTCTTTTACCACTAATTCTTTACAGCTAGAAATTAAAAATGTCGTGTTAGAGGATGAAGGGCAATACATGTGTGTGGCAAACAATTCATATGGGCAGATGGCTGGTGAATTGGACTTTACTGCAGAGAGTAAGTATGAACACTAAACTTTCTACACATCCTCCTTACAGGCTGCCTGGATTAGACATGTTTGGGAACAGACGGTTCTATCGGTGATCTCCATGACAATTTTAGATCATTAGAAATGTTTAAAGTTTACCAGCAAATCTTCAGTCTATCCCAGGCATTTTAAGGGTTAATAGCCCTTTTACACCGGCCAATTATTGTGCAAACGAGCATTCACAGAACGCTCGTTCCTGATAATTGCCCTGTGTAAACAGAACAACGATCAGCCGATGAACAAGCAAACGCTCCTTCATCTGCTGATCGCATCGTGCTGCCGAAACTATTATCGTTGTCAGCAGCACCACTCTCTGTGTAAACAGTGTACTGTGTAAACAGGGAGATGCGCTGCCGACATGATAGAAATGTATGGGGACGAGGGATCGGAGTAATGAGCGCTTGTCCCCATATATAGCTCCTTGTGAAAGGAGCAAACGAGCACGGATCAATGAGCTGTCTCGCTGGGTCCACGTTGGGCCATGTAAAAGGACCCTAACTCTGCATTCTCCAGTTTACACCTATCTACACAGATATGTAGCATTGTTTCTGCATTGTGATTAAGATGTAATATCATGTAGTAGGTTTAGCAATCAATTATGCAAATTAAAAACTGCAATCTGTCATATGTAATCTGCCTATAATGTTAAATAAGTTTGCAAATACTTTGCTCTATTCCTCTTGTAATGTGCCATTATCTTTGAGCTCAATGATTCTTTATAAATAAATCTTCTGTTTGCTCCCCCTACTGTCAACCATGTGAAAAAATCTAAAATATTTAATGGTGTTTTCTGGGACATTTTAATTGATGACCTATCAAAAAGATAGGTCATCAATTTCGGATTATTGGGGGTCTGACTCCCAGCACCCTCGCTGATCAACTGATTGAAGGGGCTGCTACACTCCAGTGAGCGCTGCCTCCTCTTTTTTTGCTTAAATGGTACAGCTCTGTACACTCTGTAGGTGCTGAGCCTGGCTCTGCAGCTTAGTCCCATTCCATTGAATGATACTGAGCTGCAAAGACCTGCCGTACCAGACACAACCACTACCAATGAGGAGGCCACAGCGATCAATGGAGCGCCGGGCCCCTTCAATCAGCTGATTGTTGAGGGTGTCGGGAGTCGGACCTCCACCAATCTGACATTGATAACCTATCATAAGAATATGTTATCAATAGCAAAGTCATGGAAAACACCTTAAGGCTTCATGCACACAACCATAGCCATGTGTACGGCCCGTGATTACGTCACGGACGGCCGCGGAGTGTCATCCGCAGGCCGGCCGAAATCCACGGACCATGCACACATTAATTTAAATGAGCCCGAACCTCAAATGCGGCCCGTATGATGACTTGTCCTATCTTTTGCGGTCCGGGCTTCCAGCCAATGCACGGACGATTGGAAACTATGGTCATGTGCATGGGCCCATAGAAATGAATGGGTCCACAATTCACCAACATTTTTGGGGATGAATTGCGGACGCAAAAATATGTTTGTGTACATTGGGCCTTAATCAACCCCCTTATACAGAGAAAGCTACAGATGTAAAGAAACATTGCTCCGACCTCTATTACAATAACGTATTAGTAATTAGATTAAAGTAGTTGTATGAAATTAGAAAACAGTCTGCTTTTCCACCAGCAGAACTCTTGTCAATGGACTGTGTCTGGTATTACAGCTCAGTCCCTTTGACTTGAGTGGCGCTGAACTGTAATTCTAGGCAGTCTATGGATAAAATTTACAAAAATTATGTCACATTAGTCTTGTTGTCTATACAATATTTGTTTAGGTTGGCTAAATAATTAAAAAAAAATGTACTGCTTCATTCATATTCTCAACATTTTTACAAATTTTAGCAGCGAAAATAGTTGTGTCTCCACCTGGCGACATTCGAGAAAGAAATTACGTGAACCTAACGTGCTTCCTCCAGTCTACGTCAGACAGCAGAGATTACTCATACAGCTGGTATAAAAACAATGTCCTGTACATGGAAGGATGGAGCAGTCTGCTAGAAATTCCACAAGTCTCTAGCTTAGATTCTGGATTTTATTACTGCAAAGCCTGGAACAACGAGAGCAGCAAGAGCTCCGCTGTGATCAGCCTGAATGTTGCCTGTGAGTATGAGCTGTGCACTTTAATGGATCCGATCAATTGTGTCAATTTTAATGTCAATAGAGTATTCAGGAGGTTATGAAGACATCAGATTGATTGGATGAAATAACTTTTTGTTGACCAATACGGACTACTCTCTATCAATCATTTACTAGGAAATCAGGGACATTACGAATACAGCAGATCCCAGACAACCTGGAAGGTCCATTGCTTTTCCTTAATCTTACAATAATGATCTTGGCTTCAAGGAAAGTCAAAGTTGCAAGTTGATTTTCCTTGGAAGGTCTGAAATTGAGTAGGGCTTGATAGGAAGATAGACAACCACCACAAAGAGTATCAGACTAAAGTCCCTAATCCAGGACCTGCTTATTTTTGGACACTCCAGTGGTAACAGTTTCGGCATATTGGGCATCCATTATAGCCAAGCTAGTGGGTACACTTACTTTATTAATATAGTAATATTTTACATCTACTTGACTTAATTTGCACAGATATGGAGTTACATCATGTCTTATACACCAGTCACATCTGGAGTTACATTTACAGTCCTATTGTTGAGTGGCATCTTCTCTGTTGGGGTTATGGGGAATTCTGTACTGCAAAATCCAACCAGAATGGTAGGTGGTGCCTATTGATGGCTTGGCACCTGAGGGCGATAGATAAGCACATTGGAGCGTGGACTCAGAGATATATATTTTTTAAGCCTAAAACCACAAACATTTTCTTTCTCTTGCACAGATTCACCAAGGCATCTCCAGGTGACGTCTTTCCAAGACACAGCAGAGGGGAGATCCGCCGTTATCCGCTGTACTGTAGACAGTTTCCCATTAGCTGAGATGACACTTTATAGAGAAGATCAACTGGTCGCTTCCGGCAGACACCCTGACTCTGTGAATGAGAGATTCAGGGTTACATCATCCCATAATGAGCTGACTGTGAATATTAAGAATCTAAAGCTGGACGATAAAGGAAAATACAACTGTACCTCCAGAAACAGCATTGGATCAATATCTCAATCAATGTACTTCAATGTGCAGAGTAGGTCTCTCGTTCTACTGTAAAGTTCATTGATATCTTCTCATAGTCTAGAGCAGGGTGCCAAAACTTTTTGATAAATACTGAAAGTGAAGAATCCTATTAAAAATATATGGCCTAGTGATATCATAGTGGTAACTCAGAGATAAGGTTTTGATCCTAGTATCAAGTTCTAGTAATGCTATGATATTCCCGCTGCAACTAGTGCACAATAGTTTCTAGAGGGGCTAATAGCTGGAGAGCCAGATGTAGGGGGCCCAAGAACCGCATGTGGCTCCCGTGCCACTGATTCAGGACAACTGGTCTGGAGTATTACACTGAACAGTCATAGCATTAACGCCTCATGCACACGACCGTTGTGCCACTTGGGTCGTTTTTGATGGCATCCGAGTGGCACCCGATAGTCTTCAGGGACCAATTCACTTTAGCGGGTGAATCGGGTCTGTGCAAAATGGTCAGAGTCTCCGATCCGAGGAAAGATAGAACATGTCCTATCTTTCCTCGGATCACTGATGGCACAGCGCACTCGGTCGTGTGCATGAGGCGTAAAACCACCTGCCTAATTTTGTGTGCTTCGTGTATTCAGCGTGAAACTTTTCAGCAACTTACAGTAGCTCTTCTTTAGGATCGGACCAGATGGACTAGCCTTCACTCCATCAATGAGCCTTGGGCGCCCATGAACCTAAAACCGGTTCACAGGTTGTCCTTCCTTGGGCCACATTATGTAGCTACTAACCACTGTATACCAGAGATCGGCCATTTTGGAAATGCTCCGACCAAGTTCTTTAGCCAACAGAATTAGGCCCTTGTCAAAGTCGCACAGATTCTTACACTTGCCCATTTTTCCTGCTTCCAAAACATTAATATCAAGAACGGTCTGTTCACTTGCTGCCTAATATATCCCCCTGCTTGCCAAGCGCCATTGTAACCAGATCATCAATGTTATTCACCTCAACAGTCAGGGGTTTTAATGTTATGGATGATCAATGTATATATTAAAGGGGTTATCCCATGATCAACATTTATTACCTATCCACAGGGTAGGTGAAAAATATGTGGTCTCTGGAGACCCCACTATTGGGACCCCCACCGATCACTATAATGTGGAGTTTGAATGGAGCGGCAATAAAGCATGTGCGCTGCCAGTCCATTCAAGTTCTACGAGACAGGCGGAAATAACTATGTACAGCACTCAGATGTCTCTGTCAGTAACATTTATCACTCATACTGTGCCCAGGTGATAAATATCAATCTTAGGACGACCCCTGGTATCCTGCTGTGTTTTCAATTAATACATCTATCCATATTCCATGTTTTTTTTACCATTTCTTCCCTTTAGGCTATGTTCACACGCTAAACTAAAAACGGCTGTAAAATACAGAGCTGTTTTTAAGGGAAAACAGCCTCTGATTTTCAGCCATTTTTAAAGTATCAAGTGTTTTTTGATGCATTTTTACGGATGTTTTTGGAGCTGTTTTTCTATTGAGACAATGAAAAACGACTCAAAAAACGGCACTTTTTTAGGGGGAGTTTTTTTACGCACCGTTTTTACAAGCGACCACGTAAAAAAATATTTTTCCCATTGAAATCAATGGGCAGATGTTTGGAGGCGTTCAGCATCCGTATTTGTAACCATTTTTCGGGGCATTTACGGCCCGAAAAACGACCGAAAAAAAGGCCTTGAGAACTTACCCCAGTTCAGCTTTTTCAGATGACATGTTCTTTTGTGAGGGCATACATACCATAATCATAGATGTGTTGCCTGTAAAGAGGATGGCTTCATATCAGGTTGGCCTCATCCCCCTTCAACATGGGCCTTAGTCTGTAGGGGGCTACTGTTCTTCACTGCAATTTTAACAAACAAGGAATGGAAAATTAGCCTGAAGTTTGGTTTGTTTTTCCATACAAGTAATGGGGGAGGGGGTGTCAAGTAAACACTAGGCCTCTGCCCCAGAAAGATAGGGTGGCCTGAACAAAAAATCAGGAGGGGTTCCCTTGTTTAGATTATAGCTACCCCTATGGTTACTGTATAACTCTGCTGACATTCTTAGTTGAAGAGGACCCATCACCTCTCCTGACATATTTGTTTTAGTTAAAATTTGTATTCCCTATAATAAACAATTCTGGACAATATTTAAATAAAATGCTATGTTGTGCCCTTTCTCTGTTATTCCTCCTAGAAATGTAGGCATAAATTAATAATTGAGTGTTACCAGTTGGGGGGGGTGTCCCTATACAGACTGACAACATCCAATCAGTGTTGACAAAGTGATACTGTGGGGACCCACCCATTTTACAAGGGGAATGGTAACACCCAGTTGTCAATGTATTCATAAATTTCTACAAAGAATAACAGAGAAACGGCAGAACGCCGAGCTCAAAGAAAATATGTTTCAGAACTGTTATTTCATGGTATTTGCTAAAATAGACATGGAGAGGGGCTGGACCTTTTTAAAGGGGTTTTCCACGATCAGACAACTGATGACCTATCCACCTCATAGGTCATCATTATATGATCGGTGCGGGTCCGACACCTGGATCCCGCACCGATCAGCTGCTCCGGCTGCCTCCGGACCCCGGTCGTCCATGCAAGAAGCAGATGGCTCCGGTCACAGAATAGCGCGTGAGCTGCAGTACTACGGTATTCAAGTAAATAGGAGCAGAGCTGCAGTTCTGTAGAACGGCCGCTATGCAGTGGTCGGAGCCAACTCCTTCCGACTCCGCATACCGTTCAAAACATCCGGCATCCGGATGCAGTCGGAGTAGCTGATCGGTGTGGGGTATATGGTCATGATAGGTCATTAGTTTTCCGATCGTAGAAAACCCCTTTAAGTTAATTCACAGATTAAAATTGATCAATTAACATTGACTATTATTACACAGTTAAATGGCATTATTATTTTATCCTTTTCTACCCTGTTGTCTTAAAATAATTTCAAGTTTACCAGTAAGATAATTACTATGTGCAGCTTAATCCCCCTGGGAATATATCTTTAAATTCCCATATTCAGAGGATTAGCGTTCTACAGCTTTAAATTTATGCATTCATAAATGACATATGTGATCTGACAGAATAATAATTCAGTGTATAAATATATGGAAAGGTCAATATTGCTAGTAATGAGGGGTAGGTTTTCACTAAATCAAACCCTATGGACATTGTAATGCCTGCCATTAGTGGTGGTCACCCAACTTCTCTAACCAAGGTAGTAGAGCATGGAAACTTAAAAAAATAGCTGAAAATAATGTTAAAATACTCCAAACAAAGAAGTGACCATGAGGGACCATAGTAGACGTCAACTTAATATTGTAAACCCAACTTGTTACTTCTTTTTTAGCTGCAAGAGTTCTGGTGTCTCCATCCACGGAAGTTGTGGAAGGCTCCAAGGTGACAATGACGTGTAACTTCATGAAGACGCAGTCGGATGAGGCCAAATACATTTGGTACAAGAACAGCAGAGGGCTTGAGAGGCCGAAGGAAGACTCTCTGGTTTTTGACAGTGTAAAGGACAGTGACACTGGGTACTATCACTGTGACATACAGGGAACTCAGGACAGCAGCGTTTCTCCATCAGTCTTCCTTCATGTGTCTTGTAAGTAAGGGTTTTGGAAAATATTTTTTTGTAATCCGATGCTTGAATGTCTAATCCAATATCTCAGAGTTCAAAATGGAGGAAACTCCTTAGATCTGGCAACAGAATTGATATTAATGTTGGAAACTGTTGGCAATATACAAACTCATGTCAATTCTTCATCACGGTGTGTTACCTAAGGTTTTCCCATAGATTGTATTGCATTACCTAAATTCTCAAACTTCAGATGTGTGAAGAATGTCCCAAAGAGTTCAATTACAAATTCAAGTGTCACCTGGTCATCCACCTGCATACAAGTATACATAGACACAGGGCCAGCCTCAGCGGTGTGCAGCCGCTGCCATAACTGAAGGAGGTGGAATGCTGGATAAACCTCTTGCAGACACGGAAAACTTATTTACGGAGAACTCTTAATTTATTAATTTACTTTATGAGCAAAGAGTAACTTGATATAACCTATAGTTCCAGCAAGGTCTTGCCTAGGCCCGGAGATCACTACCAAAGACTAAGGTCCGTGCTAAGACACCCATCTATCACCACCTAAGTCCGACTATGGGTCACTGAGGGGCCATACCAGCACAGAATCCCTAGCAGGAATTAGGGAACTCCTCAGCGAGCCAGTAACGAGAGAGGTGACGATCGGCTGCTGCAATTGATGGACTCAGCATGTTAAAGGGTTAATGAGGATAAAACTGAATAACAGGTCTTGGGACGGCCTCAAAACAGCAATCTGTGACAGTTCATATCCTGATTTAGCTCTAAAACTTGGCTCCATTGGAACTACTCACATCCCCATGAAATTCCAATCACAATTTGCTATTAGTACACCAGATGCCCTCTTGGTTCTGATCATTCTCACCAAAACTTGATTTCTCACAGCACGTTATTACTGTCTCTAACTCCAGGTCACATGGGGTACAAACTTTTTAGGGGTGATGCAGTTCAGCTGTAGGACTCCGCTGCGCTGTCAGGGACCTGAAAGGCTACGACAACTCTCTCTGTCTATATGAGCCCTCGTTACTCCGCTAACTCTGCCGCCTGCATCCAGAACTCTACTGCTCTCCAACAAAATGACCACCGACTACACTCCCTGTAATGCCTTCTGCCTGACTTCACCCCATCACCTAATTTCTGTTCCCCTTGTTCTCTACATCCAGACACTGTCTGCTCTCTTCCTGTGTCCTCCACTACACCTCTTCCCCCGGTCTTTTCAGTTGCCGTCCCAGCGACCTAGGAGCATTTACATACTCACTGAACCTTGAGGGCAGGCTACTGAAGTTGGGCTGCTGTGACTATCATACCTGAGACCGATCTTCCAATGTGACCTTGATGGCCTAAACACTCGCGTATTGCCCCTCTGATCCAAAACTTTGTGCCCAAACCTATACAGCTTCACAGGATGAACATAAATTCTCTAGTTTATTGACTAGGCATTGTTATTTGGACACATTATGCCTTTTATTTTTTGGGCACTTCACAGTACATCATAAGATGAGCGACATCCACAGCTGGTACTGCACAGGGCACCTCCGAACACTTTGTGCCCAAACCTATGCAGCTGCACAAGGCACCAATTAACCTAAGGCCGGTCCTGCACTCTCCTCTCCATATCTGTCAGTCATGTGTAAGTTACAACTATAGTCATGCCCCATCCCTTCTGTACACAACTGGATTAGTAAATAAGTGGGAGATTATTGTTTGTATAGTTTACCCAAATTGCGGCCATACACATTAGACATATGTCTGATGAACCCCTCAGTTTCGGCGGGACTGGTTGTCCATCTAATGTATATGGCATTATTCCAACTTTCTACCGACAGCAGGTGGAATAGCTTTCGGCCGACAACTATCTGAACAGTATGTCCAGCTTGAGGCTCAGTCCTACAAAAATTTTAAAAGAAATAACTATTAGTAATATTGTATTTATTCATTCATTTCACAGATGGTCCTAGAACACCAGTAATGTCATCATTTTGGGAAGCACAAAGCGGACAGATTGGCATTATTCAGTGCTCAGTAGACAGTGACCCACCATCCAGCTTGGCTTTGTACTTCAGAGGGTTGATGATTGGGTCATCTGACTCCAAGGGATCCTTGAGTGATAGGATAAGATTATCTTCCTTGCAAAATATGATAAAGCTGGAGATCAGTGAAGTTTGGCTGGAGGATGAAGGAACATATCTTTGTACAGCAAAAAATTCCATTGGGGAGTCGAGAGCAACGGTGAACTTCACGGCACAAAGTAGGATATACTGCCACTTATTGTCCATCTCTTTCTGCCCTTTTTTCAGGTGTTAATCACATTGTCCTCTAAAATAGAATAAAAATAAACTATCTCTGCTTGCATTTGAACATATTATTATTTCCTCATGCGTTCACCTAACCGCAATAGGAAGTAATAGTATGCCTGGGTGATCACCAAGGAAGACCGGATGTGATTGACAGCTGGGCTCCCGTTGTAATGGCTAGGATCAGAGAAACTTCAGATTCCGGCTATGTAACACTTAGATGACACATTCAATAGCAACTGTGGCCCCTAAGGAGTTTGACAGAGAGATGGATATTCCTCAGCTCATCGACACCCCTACAATGCAATTGCGAGGTGCCGATAAGTTACCATGACAGCCGGGGCCCTAACAATGGCCCCCCAAGTCTGCCATAGGTATAAGCTTATAAGACCATGTCTAAGTATTCAAAAGTGTTATATATGCAATCAAAAATATCACTGCATTACCTCCCATAGTGAGAAAAAAAAAAATGATGAAAAACAAACAATCACTCGGTCCTGAAGGCCCAAAATAGGCCGGTGCTTAAATGGTTAGAGAGGTCCTGCCAGATCTGCTGTGAGATGCAGTCAAGAGCATGTCTCAGCTCTTCTAACATGCCTGTTTTAGTAAATACTTGTTCTCCCCATGAAATAACAATTCTGGAGAATCTTTTCTTAAAACTCATTGAGCACTTACTGTTATTCCTCCTGGAAATTTATGAATAAATAGAAAAACTGGCCGATACCATTCCCTTTGTCAATAGGGTGTGTCTCTACCGAGACAGAGTGTGGATAGACACACCCTATTGACAAAGGGAATGGAAGCGCCTAGTTATTATTTTATTCATACAGTTCCAAGAGGAATAACAGAACAGCACCAAAATGAAGAGTTCTAAGGAACAATTCTCTAGAATTGTTACAACCTCCAAATTGTACGGAGCTGTATAATGGCAGCCATACATGTACCTTACTGTACCTCCGAATGCCTACAATTTGATACAGAGGCATGTTCCATCAGATGTCGAATTATAGAAGTATTCTACCCTAGAGGCATTGATTCTATGGGAGAATATCTCTGTGCTGTATGAAGGCCCCATTTGGGGTCTATCGCTCTGTAGTACCACTAGGCCACAGTGATATTACTGCATATACATTAAATGGGAAAAAATGGGGATAACAGGACAAGAGAACGACTTGGGTATTTTGCTAAAAGTACGGTAAGTCGTAGTATTCAATGTCAAGCAGCAGCTGCAAAAGCAAATAAAATGTAAGGGTGTATAAAAAGAGAAAAAAAATAGCCTGTGATCCCAATGTAATATTGTCACACTATAAATCCCTTATAAGACCACATCACAAATATGGGATTCAGTTTTAGGCTCCATGTTGTAAAAAAGGATACAGGAGAACTGGAGAGGGTTCAAAGGCGGATGACTATATTATTAAATGGGATGGGAGGTGTCTCTTATAATGGAAGGCTAGAGAAATTGAGCTTGTTCAGATCAGAAAAAATGGCACCTTACAATTGTAAATATAAATGTGGTCAATACAAAGAACTGGCACATGATTTATTCTTTCCAAGAACTGTACAAAGGACCAGGGGAAATATTCCATAAAGGAAAGGCGATTTAGACATCAGTATAGGAAAGGGTTCTTTACAGTTAGAGCAGTCAAACTATGGAATGCCCGACCCCAAGAGGTAGTGATGGCAGCACTCAAAACAAGGGCTAGATGCTTATCTAATGGAAAATTAAACGAAGGGTATAAATATTCTAGCAATGAATGATGTGTAATTGATCTGGGATAGGTTGAACTTGATGGACCTGTGTCTTTTTAAAAGCTGTGTAACTATGTGCATGAGGCCTTAAAGGCTATGTACACCTTTGACATTGTTTTGTTTTTTTTTCAGTGTGATTGTTGCAAACCTAAATACATTTTATTCAAAATTATTTTAACTTTTTGAGATACTGCTTTGTATTCTGTATACAGAGCAACAGTATTGTTCTCTAAGATCTGAATCCGTCAGATCCGCAGACCTGACAAATACAGGATTCAGCACAAGATACAGCTGCTCTGTAAAAAGAATACAAAGCAGCTGTATCTCATAAAGTAAAAATAATTTTTTAATAAAAATGTATTTAGCAAATTGCACCAATCACACTGAGGTGTACATCACCTTTAATCTTAGGAGTGTGAAACTAATGTTATTAACCCATGTCAACTACCTCTTTCTATGTTGACTCTCTGGAACATGAAATAAAAACACTCCTCTTAGTGTCATGCTGGAAGTAGTTATATGTTATTCAAGAACAGTGTGCATATCTAAGCCATAAATCTCTGATAGAGGACGGGTCCTAGCTCTGGGACCAGCACCTATCTCAAGGGCAGGGGTCACCTGACCCTGTCCCGTCTTCTGAGGCTTCCATGATCCATCAGTCGCAACATCCAGGTAAAGTATGAATGGAGAGGTGGCCCTGCAGGTGCATGGCTGTCTCCATTCACTTTTATTGGAGTTACGGAAACAGCCGAGGACACGACTTCGTCCTGTCTGATAAGTCGGTGAAAGTCCCAGAGCTGGGACTATTTTTGTTTAGCTTCTATCCTGTGAAGATGCCAGAGATGTCTAAGGTTGGAATAACCCTTTAATAAAGTTGTAGTGAAAGTAAGATCTGTGCTATCAAGGAAAAGTTCAGAGAAAAGAAACTTAAATTTTGAAAACTTTACAAACACATTAAGACTACATGACATATGTGATAAACACACGGTGGAGACAAGATTGAGATTTATAGCTTCGTCAGGATATTTACTTTAAATTGTGTGTTTTAATAGAAAAACTAATTTGGCATCTTTTGGCAATTAGTTACTAAATTTAATTCAAATTAAGAGACAGGGACGACTTTGGTCTATACATTTTTTATGATAAGATTTCTTATTAACTGAGATCTGTTTATATGTATATTATTAGTTGATTTTATCTGCGAGAAAAATGTTCCTTATCCTCTCAGCTTCTCATGTTCTTCTACAGCCACCCGGATCATGGTCAGTCCATCATCAGTGGTTCAGGAAGGACAGGCTGTGAACTTGACATGTGCAGTGGCCACTGATGCTGCAAGTGAAGCAACATACACGTGGTATAAAAATGGAGCCATGTACTCAGGCGGTTCTGTGAAGACGCTGACGTTTAATAATGTGATCAGTGAAGACAGAGGAGCATTTTACTGCAGTGTTCAGAGTCGCTATGGAACCAAACGCTCCCAGTCCGTCACTTTAAATGTCCTATGTAAGTAAATGCTTGACATGGAGGAGAGTAGTACTCTACATTTTATTACAATTCATAGAGTCCAGATACTCACAAAGTATGTATAAATATAGATATTGTAATGACGCAGACTGGTCACAAGACTGTAAAACTAGGTTCACCTATAGCAATTCCCTTTCCTGGGGACTAACTGTGTCCCAGTACTCCCCCGGATCTACCCCCAGGATCTACAGTAGGACAGAATTGTGAACCATCCAGATGGTCGAGGGAAATTTAAATATGGAGCACGTGTAACACAACTAACAAGTAACACGGGTACAAGAAACAGGGACTCAGGGATGGTAACCAGATGAGGTTGCCAAACTGGGATGAAACAACTGGATGATGGATGATAATGATCGAAAAATACAATAAATGGGAAATGGTAGCTGAAAAACTAACTATAACTAACTCACCCTCTAACTATCCCTGGATTAATCCCTATTCTCTAACCCTCACACTAGACAGCACTAACCCTCACTGTCCCTAATGAAGTCCCCTACCTGAGGAGACTGACCCTAACATAAAACCGGGAAAAGGCTATGAAGAAGAGGCAATGGAAACACAACAAACAGATCCAAAACCTAGCGAAACACGGCAAGCAGAACAGAGGAACGAGAGATGAAAACCTGGGGAAAGAGATGACATCCTGGGAGGGAAAGAGATAATACAAGGGTGGTATTTGTTACCTTGGGGAAGTGGGTATGATACTTGGGGGGAAGGGATAGATGATACCTGGAAAGGTGTGAAACCTAGGAAGGAAATAATACCTGCGGGAAGGGTGAAAAATTTAACTTGAGGGAGAAATATGACCTAAAGAGAGGGTGGAGTTGATACCTTGGGAGGATAATGACCCTGGGATTATTTTTATTCTGTTATGTGGCGGTGAAGGGCCTGGGGAGGGGCCAAAATAATCCTGCACAGACTGATATTTAACTTAAGGCGGACCCTGTACATGCGGTAGCATGACATATACAATGGCATATATAAAATAGAAAAGCCCCATAGTAAAGATTAAACTAGGCCCCTATTATGGTGCCAGAAAAAAAGGATCTTGTGTTTATGTCTCCCTTCATTCCCTTTCAATTAACCAATTCTGCATATTCGTGTTTGTTAACAATGCAGGTCTTCTGAGTTGAGTCCAGCACATCTTCGGCTGTTCGTGCGCCACTAAATTTAATTTGTGCTAGCCAGCCGCTGGCGTAGATTTCCACTGTAACACGGCAATTTGTGGCGTAAATTATAGTAAATACGGTGGTCCATGAGTGCCACTGTCCCTTCCGCTAAACTGCGATCACTTTTTAATAAAAAGCATTGAGAGTAATTATTTGGAACTTTTGGGCTGTTTGCAACTTATTTACGCAGAAAAGAAAGCGAAGCGGAAACGTAGATAAATTCCTCCCTGAGTCTTAAGTTTAGATACCACGCACATTACAAATAATGTACAACTTTATAAACACAACTAATACACTTCATTGTCTTTTACTTTTTTCCTGTACAGATCCTCCAAAAAGTGTTTCCATAAAATCTTTTTTGGATACAGAAAATAGCAAAGTAGCAATTATTCTAGGCATCGTCGAGAGTAATCCACCATCAGATTTGTCTTTGTATAAAGACGGACAACTCATAGCTTCCTCCACTGATGGTAGAAGGTCCAATGAGAGGATGCATGCTTACTTCTTACCAGACATGTTAAAATTGGAAATCAAAAACATCAAGTCCAGTGATGAAGGAAGTTATGTTTTCATTGCCAAGAACACCCTGGGGACAAACCAAGCCTCCGTTATCTTTAATGTTGAAGGTAACAAACATTCCTTTCTTTATAATACCCATGCATCTAATATATATTTGAGTTGCCGTTGGACCTAAAGTTTACAAGGTAGTTCTTTTTATCTCACTGGTATGCTATTGTGAGGTCTCTACTGCATCTATGTGAACAGTTCTGTGTCAGATCTTAGAATGAGGCAGCTCTCTTTTCCCCTCTCCAGCAGGAAGTCACAGCATAATCTCAAGTATCATTCAAATTACAGCATTAAAAAATGGTACATCTTGTAGGGCTGTTGACAGTCCCAGTATAATATTGATTAGTTTGTGGTTTACAACTCCTATTGCTATGATAGTTCTGACCTTTTAACTTCAGTATATCTTACTTTTTGTTTCTACTTTTATTCCAGATGTTCATGTTCTTGTCAGTCCATCCTCAGAACTGAGAGAAGGGGACTCCGTAACATTGACTTGCGAAGTTTTAGATAATCCTCAAGAAATAGTGAGTTACACCTGGTACAAAAACAGTAGATGGTTCCAAGAAGTCAGAGTGAGTTCCTTTGGTCTTGGGAGAGTAAAAAGCAATGATGGTGGATCATACTCCTGCACGGCTCATTCGTCTAAAGGCTTCAAGACATCTCCGCCAGTCTCTTTGTCTGTAATATGTGAGTAGAATTAATTTGTCTTAATGTACTTTTGACATTTTGTGTATTAGTGGAAAATTGTTTATTGGTCTTTAATTAAAGCCTTGTTCGAGTTTGTATACAAACAGAAAACAACTTTATTAGTTTACGGCAGAAATATAAATTATATTGGGACATGACCTATCAGCAGGGCCGCCATCAGGAATTTCTGGGCCCCATACAGCCATGATGTCTGGGCCCCCCCCCCCTCCATTACCGGAAGTGGGCAACGGAAAGTGTGGCACTGATTTTGGTTTTGATGTCAATTACAGTGAAGGAAACCATGGAGCAGGCAGTGACCGGTTAATGCTCTGGATTTTGATCTATTTATCCAAAACGTATCCGACTGTATGGCATAAAGTGGGTACGTCGCACGGGGAATGGCCCAGGGCAAACTACTGAAGTCAGTGTCCATGGACAGGGCTGGAGCTTTCTACTAACGCTCTGCCCAGGGACTATGGCACTGTTCCAGATGTCCATTTACGTAAAGTGACGTCCGAAGCTTTGCAAAACCTGAATACACGGCCGGAGCGTCGGCAACACCCTGGCCAGGAATTCCAGCCCTGGAGGATCCTCTGACGTCACTTTACATATATGGACAGTGATGTCAGGAGCTTTCCCAGGGATAGTCCACGGGTAGAGCACTTGTGATGCTGTCTGGGGATTCCGGAATAGCAAAGTCTACTCTGCTATTCCATCCTTCAAAAATAATGTCTATCGACGTCTATCGGCCTGACGGAGGCTAAAAGGACATAATGGAGCCCTGTGAATTATCGTCTACGGTGTTTATAGTGTACGTTAGGAGATTTCCTGACCAGTGGGCGTGTTTTTACTTTAGACCAAGTGTGCGTTGTACAGAGGAGTGTATGACGCTGATCAATCAGTGACCAATCAGTGACCAATCAGCGTCATGCACTTCTCCCCATTCATTTAGTCAGCGCATAGTGACACTGCGTTATTCACTATGTGCTGTCTTATACTGACATATTAACGTTACTGAAGTGTTTAGACAGTGAATAGACATTGCTTCCAGCCAGGACGGGATGTCTATTCACAATCCTGGCACTTCTGTATTTTTTCTGTGGTACTTACAGCAGAGCAAGCGTAATCTCGCGAGATCACGCTGTAAATGACAGGTTACAGTGAGATTATGCTTGCTCTGCTGTAAGTACCACAGAAACAATACGGAAGTGTAGGGATTGTGAATAGACATCCCGTCCTGGCTGGAAGGAATGTCTATTCACTGTCTAAACACTTCAGTAACGTTAATATGTCAGTATAAGACAGCACATAGTGAATAACGCAGTGTCACTATGCGCTGACTAAATGAATAGAGAGAAGTGCATGACGCTGATTGGTCACTGATTGGTCAGCGTCATACACTCCTCTGTACAACGCCCACTTGGTCTAAAGTAAAAACACGCCCATTTGGGCATTAAGAAACTCATTAGCATAAAGCTAAAAATCGCTCATAAAGTGGTAAAAATAGATTGTTTTTCTAAATAAAAACCACTGCTGTCACCTACATTATAACGCCGATCACATTATGTAGGAGATAGGCCACTTATAATGTGGTGACAGCCTCTTTAAGGGAGGGGGAAGCGCTTGTGAGGATGTAAGGAGAACTAATGCTCTGTTCTTACGTTGCCATTATATTTCAGTGTGTTTTTCCACAGCAAAAATCTGAGGCTTTCCCTTTGATTCCTGGCGCAGATGTGACACAAGCGTGAAGCAGATCTGCACAAGAATAAGGCCCTGTTCACACAGAGTTTTTTTTCAGCATTTTTTGCATCTGAAACCGCGTTGGAAACTGCAGCAAAACACAGCTGCAATCGCCTCCTATTGATTTCAACGGGAGGCGAAGGCATTTTTTCCCCACGAGCGAAAACAAAAGCTTGTGAGAAAAAGAAGCTACACGCCCTTTCTTCGGGCATTTCCGTCTCTGACCTACCGTTGACATCAATGGGAGGCAGAGAAAGCCTGAAGGAATTTCGAGGCATATTTTTCTGCCTGCTAAAAAACTGTGTGAACAAGGCCTAAGTCCAATTGTCATTCAAAGTTTCCTATCCACAACTTTTCCATGTAATATAAGTCGCACGCTACTTATTGATGTGGTGGATTTCTTTTCATGGTTCGGGCAAAAATACACGTGGAAATTTTTTTGCAAGAGGGGTGAACTGGGTTGCGGAAACCTCATGGATGGGATGCAGAATCATCGGCATGTCATCGGAATCCATATCAAATCCAACATGTGTGAATGGGGCCTTAGGGTGAGTTAAAAAAAACTCTGTTAGGCAAAATGCACACGATACTTATCACGTGCAAATTTGTCACGGATATTTTCGTGCGGAAAATCCGCAGTGTAATACAGGACCAGCAAAGTAAATAAGATCAAGAAATCTCATCTACATGTCGCATTTTCTGCACAAAAATTTACCTGCGGTGCGTATATGAAGATATGATACATGTCAATTTATCTTTCGTTTCCGCTTGCGAATTGTTTCTGACTATTTTTTAAAAATCTGCAGCATAAAACCTGCACCTATTTCCGCATCAAAATGTAAAAACCGCAGCTAAAAACGTATCAAAAATATGTATCTAAAAACGTATTATTAGCTGCAGATTTTACCTGCGGTTTTGATGTGGATTTTGTGCACCAGATTCCTCAATGTGTGCGTTACAGAATTTGCCTGGGGATTTACAGCAAATTAATTACATTGTAAAGGATGAAATACGTTACAATTCTGCAACATAATAGACATGCAGCGGATTTAACCCCTTCCCTCCGCCATTTTTCGGATTTTCACTTTTGTTTTTTCCTCCCCACCTTCCAAAAGCTATATTTTTTTTATTTTTCCATCTATATAGCCATATGAGGGCTTGTTTTTTGCGGCACAAGTTGTAACTTTTCATGGCACCATTTATTGCACCGCATAATGTATTGGGAAGCTGAAAAAAATATATTTGTGGGGTGAAATGGGCAAAAAACAGCGATTACGCCATTTTTTGGGGGGGTTTTGTTTTTACGGCATCCGTCAGACGTAAAAACTGCATATTTACCTTATACTACAGGTTGATACGATTACGGCGATACCAAATTTATTTGTTTTGTTTTATGTTTTACCACTTTTAAAAGAATAAAACGATTTACTAAATTAAAAAAATGTTTTGTGTCGCCGTATCCTGAGAGCCAGAACTTTTTCATTTTTCCATCAATTTAGCGATTTTCCTTAATATTTTTCACCGATACCATTTTGGGGTATATGCGACTTTTTGATCACTTTTTTGGAGTTCTATGGTGACCAAAAACCATCAATTTGCGTGTTTTATATAAATATATATATATTATTTTTTTTTACGGCTTTTACCCAGCGGATTAAACAACGCTATTTTGTGACATCGGACATTTACGGATGCGGCGATACCAGTTATGTTAACTTTTATTTTTTTTAACATTGATTTGGGGAAAAAATGTGAAAAGGGTTTTTTTTTTGAACTTTTAATACTTTATTTTGTATTTTTTTTTTGGAACATAGAAAAAACCCTTTATTTAATTGTTTTTTACTTTATTTATTAGTCCCCCTAGGGGACTTGAAGCACCAATCCACTGCATGATATTGTGCAATACTAATGTATGTACTGATTTATATTGTGATACTGACAGCCAGAGGCAGAGCTTCAGAGAAGTACAAATATGGCAGACCTGGGGGCTTTCATTAGGCCCCCAGGCTTCTATAACAACCGTTGTTAACAGCCGATCGTGCCACGAGGGGGGGGGGGCACGATGGCTGGTTTCAGGGGACGCCCCCTTGATTCTAACACATTAAATGCTGTGGTCGCAATTGACTGTGGCACTTAAGGTGTTAAAGGGGCGGAATCAAAGTGATCTTTGATTCCGCCCGTTACAGTGAGGTGTCGGCTATGTAACACAGTCGTCACCCGCTGTCTATGGAGGGCGCTCAGCCCGCGAGCCCGCTCTATACTTCCCATACATACCTGTCTCTTATCATGTACAGTTGAGTTATGTGATATTATAAATCAGCAGCACGTCCTAAATTTCATGCAGGTTTTTTTCTGCTGCACGTGCATGAGGTTTTGACAAATCCCATTCACATGAGTTAGGGCTTATTCAGACGAACGTGTTAATCGTCCGTGTGAAGGACTTTTTTTTAATGGCCATCCCACGGCTGCGTGTATTTCTATGGGGTTATTCACATGGTCGTTGTTTTAACGGACGGTGTGAAGGGCCTGTAAAAAAAAAAAAAAGAACATGTTCTATTTTTGTCCATTTTCACGGATCCCTCAATACACTCAAGTCTATGAAGGATCTGTGAAAATGGGTCCCGCATGGGTGCAAATCAGCCGTGAAAAACGGCCGTTATTCACGTCTGATTTCACACACGTTGGTCTGCATATCGCCTTATATTGTAATTTGTAGTGAATTTTCAGTGCGCAATCCGCACCAAAAATAGGAGACAAGTATGTGGCCTTATTCAGATGTCCATGTTCGGTCTGTGATATACGGACCGTGTATCGGACATATTTCCCGGACCGACCACAGTTCAGGGAGCCGGGTTTCTAGCATCACAATTATCTATAATCATAGGAGTCCCTCCCTTCCTGTGGGAATGCTGTCCCCGGTCCCATACTGAAAGCATCATTACAGTATGGGGCAGTATTCCTGCGGAGAGGCAGGGAGTCATAGCAGCAGTGATAACTATGATGCTAGGAGTCCGACTCCATGAATTGTGCTCGGCCTGGGAAGTACGGCCGATACACGCTCCGTATATTACGGACCAAACATGGCTGTCTGAATAAGGCCTTAGTCTAGTTACTCAGTGCGGTCAAATCACATTTTTTTTGCGTGATTTGACAGCACTGTGAGAATATAGCCTAACAGCTGTAATGAATCGGGGTAGGGAGACGGACAGGTGAGCCCTAATCTACCCGCAACTCAGTTCCTGCCTACTTGCACGGCCCGTCCTGAGTTACGGCGTACAACTGGGCGACGGTCCCTACGCTCAGTAAGTGCAAGACAGACAACACAAGACAAGGGCACACAGAAGCAAGGGGGGGTAGGGGCAGTTGCCCACAGAGACCCCGTGAGCAACAGGCAGTGGTGAACGAGCCGAATCAAACCAGGGGAGTACTTAGTAGCAAAATCAGAGCAGGAGAATAGTCAGGCAAGTCAGGGTCAATAAGTAACAGCGGTCAATCGGGTAAATAACAGGAATCGCAGAGCCAGGAAACCAGACAATCACAGGCAAGGAACATGCTGCAAGTGAGGGTATAAATAGACCAAGGGCGGGAGCTAGAACCATCAGGCCAGGCTATGATGGGTTCTCCCTCTCCTCAGCCTGCAAGCCTGAGTAGTAGCAGATCGCGTCACTCCAGCAGACCTTGGAGCTGATGAGGGCTGATTAACCCCGGGCGTCGACACAGAACGGGTGTCTGGCAAACCCTTTACAACAGCACTATTTTTTCATGTTTTCTATCCTTTTTTTATGCAATTTTCATAATCGCGGCAAAACTGTGCCAAGTCCGGGGGGGGGGGTGACGACAGCCCAGCGGGCCCCTTTTGTTCAGCCATGTGGCCGACCCCCTGATGGGAGTACTACTAGTACTGCCCTGATGGCGGCCATGCCTATCAAGACTGGGATTCTGTTGTATTGATCAATATAAAGGTAAATAAAGACAATCTAGAGATAAACATATTTATTTTTTTACATAATTCATGTGTAGCCGTTTCACAAATTGATCTGCCATCCCCTACCAATATTAGATAAATCTATTGGAAATGCTTATGGCCCACTTGCAGTAAATTGAAGGACATAATTGCAGAGCCGATTTGCCTGTTCTATTTAATAATCTGGTATATACACTGTATAAAGAATGTGGACACCCCATCTAATTATTGAGTTAAAGTGTTCTGCCACATCCATTGCAAACATATGCAAAAAATCAAGCACACAGCCATGTAATCTCCATAGACAAACACTGTTATTAGTTTGGATCGAACTGAAGAGAGCAGTGACTTTAAATCATTGGATGCCTTCTTTGCCACAAGTCAGTTTGTGAAATTCCTGATGTGCTCCGGTCACCTGTAAGTGCTAGTATTATCTGCTAGATCTCCCCAGTCTCCTGTAAGTGTTATTATTATCTTTGAGATACCTCCGGTCACCGTTAAGTGCTGTTATTATCTGCTAGATCTGCCCCGGTCACCTGTAAGTGTTATTATTGGGAAGTGGAAGCATCTAGGAGTAACAACAGCTCAGTAACGAAGGAATAGACCATGCAAACTCACATAGCGGGGACATAAAGTGCTTAAGAGTGTGGCGCATAAAAAGTAGCAGAGTATCTACTATAAAAATTGTTGTAGGAGGAATAATATTCTTGGAATGTGTTAAAGGATCGGGCATTATTTCCAGTAAAGGATAATGTTAACACTACAGTAAACAAAGACATTTTACACAATTGTAGCTTCCAACTTCATGGCAACAGTTTATGAAGGCCCTTTTCTGTTCCAGCATGATTGTGTAGAGCTTCTCATCCAACCTCGGTGTCTAAACCACACAAATGTTCTTTTGGCTGAATCGGCACAAATTCCCACAGACAAACTACACGGCTTGACCTGAGCCGTGTAAACGAGTGCCGATCAACGAGACAGCTCGTTGACCGGCGCTCGCTTGCTCCTGTCACAAGGCGCTAGAATGGGGACGAGCTCTCGTTACTCCAATCGCTCATCCCCATACATTACTATTGTGTCGGCAGATGTGCTGCCAACAAAGATAAAAGTTTAGGCATTTAAAAACGATATGAACAGCAGATGAATGAGCGTTTTCTCTTTCATCTGCTGATCGTTGCCCTGTTTACACGCTCGCTTGCCCAATAATTGGCCAGTGTAAAGAGCCTTTACTCTACAAATATCAATGGTTTCTACAGATAATTACCAAAACACAGTGATCATAGGGCCTCAAGTGCCAAAAATCTAAACATGTTTCTCATACAAATTAATTAAAAGTACATGATTCATTTTTAGCACAAATTAAGAAATACAAAGTGGGGCTCTCATAGCTAACAATGGCCAGCAAAGCCACCTCTATTAAACCCAATGTGTCCTTCAGTGAAAAAGCAAGGAACCCCAATATTAATTTTTTATATACTTTTTTTCAATAGATCCCCCAAGAAACTTGTCTCTGACTTCATTTTTAGAACTTCAGGAGAGACAAGTGGGTGTAATATTGTGCACTGTGGACAGCAATCCTCCCTCACACATGTATCTACTCAAAGGAATCAAATCATTAAACTCTTCCAGCCTTTATGATTCTACCCAGCGGCTCAAACTTTCTTCTTCTCATAACACATTAAGGCTAGAAATTGGAGATATCACAAGCGATGACCAAGGAGAATATACCTGTCGGGCTCATAATTCTCTTGGGACTTCAGAAAGATCAATACAATTTATAGCACAAAGTAAGTAAAAATGTTTTACTAATTATCTATATATACAATTGGGTTCAAAATAATTTGAATAGTAAGACCAATTTCATCATTTAGCCTCTGTACACCACTACAATGACTACAATGGATTTTTGACAAAGCAATAAAGATGTGATAGAAGTGTAGACTTCCAGTTTTAGTCAAGAGGTATAAAGAGTCTCTGTCACCCCATTATAAGTGCCCTATCTTGTACATAATGTGATCGGCGCTGTAATGTAGATGACAGCAGTGTTTTTTATTTAGAAAAACAATAATTTTTGACGGAGTTATGACCTATTTTAGCTTTATGCTAATGAGTTTCTCAATGGACAACTGGGCGTGTTTTACTATATGACCAAGTGGGCGTTGTGGAGAGAAGTGTATGACGCTGACCAATCAGTGGCCAATCAGCGTCATACGCTTCTCCCCATTCATTTACACAGCACATAGCGATATAGCTATATCACTATGTGCAGCCACATAAACACACACACTAACATCACACAGACGCTACAGAAGTGTCAGGATTGTGAATAGACATGACGTCCTGGCTGGAGGTAATGTATAGTCATTGTCAGGACATTACAGTAACATTATAGTGTGTTTATGTGGCTGCACATAGTGATATAGCTATATTGCTATGTGCTGTGTAAATGAATGGAGAGAAGTGTATGACGCTGATTGGTCACTGATTGGTCAGCGTCATACACCTCTCTCCACAACGCCCACTTGGTCATATAGTAAAACACGCCCAGTTGTCCATTGAGAAACTCATTAGCATAAAGCTAAAATAGGTCAAAACTCCGTCAAAAATGATTGTTTTTCTAAATAAAAAACACTGCTGTAATCTACATTACAGCACCAATCACATCATGTACAATATAGGCCACTTATAATGTGGTGACAGAGCCTCTTTAACAAAAATATTACATCAACAAAATAGGAATTGCAGCCATTTTTTACATAGTCCCTTCATTTTCACAGTTTCATAAGTAAATGGAAAAAACTAATATAATTATAAATCTAAGGATTAATTTTAATCTATCTAATATCTATCTATCTATCTATCTATCTATCTATCTATCTATCTATCTATCTATCTATCTCATATCTATCTCATATCTATCTCATATATATCTCATATCTATCTCATATCTATCTCATATCTATCTATCTATCTATCTATCTATCTATCTATCTATCTATCTATCTATCTATCTATCTGTCTGTCTGTCTGTCTGTCTGTCTGTCTGTCTGTCTGTCTGTCTGTCTGTCTGTCTGTCTGTCTGTCTATCTATCTATCTATCTATCTATCTATCTATCTATCTATCTATCTATCTAATATCTATCTATTATAACACTGCCACCTATGTACAAGAATATAACTACTTTAAAGAGGCTCTGTCACCAGATTCTCAAACCCCTATCTCCTATTGCATGTGATCGGTGCTGCAATGTAGATAACAGTAACGTGTTTTGTTTTGTTTTTTAAAAACGTTCATTTTTGGCCAAGTTATGAGCTATTTTATATATATGCAAATGAGGTTTGAAATGGACAACTTTTTTTTTCCGTTATGTCCAACTGGGCATGTATTGTGTTTTTAATTGGGCGTGTTTACGTGTATGACGCTGACCAATCAGTGACCAGTCAGCATCATGCACTCATCTCCATTCATTTACACAGCAGCGATGTGCAGCCACATACACAGAGATTAACGTTAATCAAGTGTCCTGATAATGAATACACATGAAATCCAGCCTGGACGTCATGTGTATTCAGAATCCTGACACTTCTGAATCTTTTCTGTGAGATTTCCAGCAAGGGAAACGAAATCTCGTTTACCTCCGTAATCTCGCGAGATTTCGTTTCCCTTGCTAGAGATCTCAAAGAAAAGATTCAGAAGTGTCAGGATTCTGAATACACATGACGTCCAGGCTGGATTTCATGTGTATTCATTATCAGGACACTTGATTAACGTTAATCTCTGTTTATGTGGCTGCACATCGCTGCTGTGCAAATCAATGGAGATGAGTGTATGATGCTGACTGGTCACTGATTGGTCAGCGTCATACACGTAAACACGCCCAGTTAAAAACACAATACTCGCCCAGTTGGACATAACGAAAAAAAAACGCCCAGTTGTCCATTTCAAACCTCATTTGCATATATATAAAATAGCTCATAACTTGGCCAAAAATGAACGTTTAAAAAACAAAAAAACAAAACGTTACTGTTATCTACATTGCAGCGCCGATCACATGCAATAGGAGATAGGAATTTGATAATCTGGTGACAGAGCCTCTTTAATACTGCCCCTATATACAAGAATATAACTACTATAACACTGCCCCTATATACAAGAATATAACTACTATAATACTGCCCCCTATATACAAGAATATAACTACTATAATACTGCTCCTATATACAAGAATATAACTACTATAACACTGCCCCTATATACAAGAATATAACTACTATGATACTGCTCCTATATACAAGAATATAACTACTATAACACTGCCCCTATATACAAGAATATAACTACTATAATACTGCCCCCTATATACAAGAATATAACTACTATAATACTGCTCCTATATACAAGAATATAACTACTATAATACTGCCCCTATATACAAGAATATAACTACTATAATACTGCCCCTTTATACAAGAATATAAACTTCTATAATACTGCTCCTATCTACAAGAATATAACCACTATAATACTGCTCCTATATACAAGAATATAACTACTATAATACTGCACCTATATACAAGAATATAACTACTATAATACTGCCCCTATATACAAGAATATAACTACTATAATACTGCTCCTATATACAAGAATATAACTACTATAATACTACCCCCTATATTCAAGAATATAACTACTATAATACTGCTCCTATATACAAGAATATAACTATAATAATACTGCTCCCTATATACAAGACTATCACCTGCTCCTATATACAAGAATATAATTACTATAATACTGCCCCCTATGTACAGGAAGATAACTACTATAATACTACTCCTATATACAAGAATATAACTACTATAATACTGCTCCTATATACAAGAATATAACTACTATAATACTGCTCCCATATACAAGAATATAATTGATATAATACTGCTCCCTATACACAAGAATATAACTACTATAATACTGCTTCTATATACAAGAATATAACTACTATAATGCTGCCCCCTATATACAAGAATATAACTACTATAATACTGCCCCTATATACAATAATATAACTACTATAGTACTGCTCCTATATACAAGAATATAACTACTATAATACTGCCTCCTATATATACAAGAATATAACTACTATAATACTGCCCCTATATACAAGAATATAGCTACTATAATACTGCCCCTATATACAGGAATATAACTACTATAGTACTGCTCCTATATACAAGAATATAACTACTATAGTACTGCTCCCTATATACAAGAATATAACTACTATAATACTGCTCCCTATATACAAGAACATAACTACTATAATACTGCCTCCTATATACAAGAATATAACTACTATAATACTGCCCCCTATGTAAGAGAATATAACTACTATAACACTGCCCCCTATCTACAAGAATATAACTACTATAATACTGTCTCCTATATACAAGAATATAACTACTATAATACTGCCCCCTATGTAAGAGAATATAACTACTATAACACTGCTCCCTATATACAAGAATATAACTACTATAATACTGCTCCTATATACAAGAATATAACTACTATAATACTGCCCCTATATACAAGAATATAACTACTATAATACTGCCCCCTATATACAAGAATATAACTACTATAATACTGCTCCTATATACAAGAATATAACTACTATAATACTGCCTCCCTATATACAAGAATATAACTACTAGAATACTGCTCCCTATATACAAGAATATAACTACTATAATACTGCTCCTACATACAAGAATATAACTACTCTAATACTGCTCCCTATATACAAGAATATAACTACTATAATACTGCTCCTATATACAAGAATATAACTACTATAATACTGCCTCCCTATATACAAGAATATAACTACTATAATACTGCTCCCTATATACAAGAATATAACTACTATAATACTGCCCCCTATATTCAAGAATATAACTACTGTAATACTGCCCTTATATACAAGAATATAAATACTATAATACTGCCTCATATATACAAAAATATAACTACTATAATACTGCTCCTTTATATAAGTATATAACTACTATAATACTGCCTCCTATATACAAGAATATAACTAATATAATACTGCCCCTATATACAAGAATATAACTACTATAATACTGCTACTATATACAAGAATATAACTACTATAATACTGCCCCTATATACAAGAATATAACTACTATAATACTGCCCCCTATATACAAGAATATAACTTCTATAATACGGCCCCTATATACAAGAATATAACTACTATAATACTGCTCCTATATACAAGAATATAACTACAATAATACTGCTCCTATATACAAGAATATAACTACTATAATACTGCCCCTATATACAAGAATATAACACTATAATACTGCTCCTATATACAAGAATATAACTACAATAGTACTGCTACTATATACAAGAATATAACTACTATAATACTGTCCCTATATACAAGAATATAACTACTATAATACTACCCCCTTTATACAAGCATATAACTACTATAATACTGCTACTATATACAAGAATATAACTACTATAATACTGCCCCCTTTATACAAGAATATAACTACTATAATACTGCTACTATATACAAAAATATAACTACTATAATACTGCCCCCTTTATACAAGAATATAACTACTATAATACTGCCCCTATATACAAGAATATAACTACTGTAATACTGCTGCTATATACAAGAATATAATTACTATAATACTGCCCGCTATATACAAGAATATAACTACTATAATACTGCCCCCTATATACAAGAATATAACTACTATAATACTGCTCCTATATACAAGAATATAACTACTATAATACTGCTCCTATATACAAGAATATAACTACTATAATACTGCTCCTATATACAAGAATATAACTACTATAATACTGCTCCTATATACAAGAATATAACTACTATTATACTGCTCCCTATATACAAGAATATAACTACTATAATACTGCTCCTATATACAAGAATATAACTACTATTATACTGCCCCTATATACAAGAATATAACTACTATAATACTGACCCCTGTGGGCAATATTATGGGTATTAATGAGTTTGATCATTTATATATTTGACTAGAATCTCTCTTTAAACATTTGTTAGTGTACGTTACTTATGGGTCTTATCATTAGAAACATTATTTAAAATTGATAAACAGTAATTCTATACAGTGAAGATTACTGTGTAGGACTAAAGATTAATGTACTATTGAAACCTTGGAAGAAAACCATGTTCTGTGTTTGGTTTCTTGGCTTATTTTCTAGGTGCGAGGCTGTTGGCAGTACCATCTGGGGAGATATATGAAGGTCAGTCTGTGACTCTGACGTGTGAGGTTCCCAGGATGGACAATACAACCTACACCTGGTACAAGAATAACAAGTGGCTTCATGAAGGTCCTGAGAAGACTTATGTACTGGTCCATGTGTCCAGCGCAGAAACAGGTTCCTACCACTGCCTAGCAAATCACTGGAGAGGGAACAGGGCCTCCGCCATGGTTGGAATAAGTATACTATGTAAGATTTACTTCTGTCATATTGTTTGAAAGAAAGCAAATCACTTCCATGATGATGTCAAAGAAGTTCTTCAGTTTTCTTATTTTCTTGCACGTCATTGAGACTCTTCAGAAAATAAGATGAAGATGTGCTGGCACTGGGTTCAAGTCTGGAACCTTTAGGCCTGAATGGCCCCTCATCATGGATTTTGATAGCCTTACTGTCTTGAGACAGTTGATGGGGGACTACGTTGGGTTCAAGAAGCCTAAAACTACAACTGTGAGTCTTCACTTTTTTAGCAACAAGGTGAAAGTTCCTTCAGCTGACTATCATTAGAGATGGTAGCAGGTTCAAGATTCACATTTCAAGATTTGCTCATCTCAAAACATTGTATTCCCTATACTGCACCGTGTTAACTTTGACAATATATACCTGACCCATACACATTATATTGTTATATTATTCTAGATAGTCCCAAGAATTTGGTGATCTCGTCCTTCTTAGAGACCCACGAACGAAAGAGAGGAATCATATTATGCAGTGTGGACAGTCACCCACCGTCCACCATTGGACTTTACAGGAACAATGTTCTCCTGGGCAGCTCAGCTTTAAGACAGGTTGACCGAGGTGATAAGTACTGGACTTCTACATTGTATAATTATCTACGGCTGGAGATACGAGATGTCACAGCAGAGGATTCCGGGACATATGTCTGCACGGCCAACAATACACTAGGAACGGCAAGTTCATCCGTAGACCTCATTACTACAGGTAGGTAGGCTATCACCGGCTCTATGCTGTGTCTACTAAATGACCATATCATAAGATAATGTTGTGGTCCTCTTCTTCCCACAGACAGAGTGTCTCCTGCCTATATGGTCATTACTTGGCTGGCTATCATCTGCATTTTGTTCTTGGTCTTCAGTTTAATTGTACTTCTCTATAGGAAGAAGTAAGTAACAGTGTGTCCGTCACTTCATTGGGACTGTGCCTAAGGGCATGACCACACATGGCGGAATTCCTCCGCAACTGTCCGCATCAATGCCGCACCTAATCCGGGTTGCGGATTACGGCTGCGGATCTGCACAAAATGTGCAGAAAATTGATGCGGACTAGCTGCTGCGGACTGCGGGAAAAGTGCTTCCCTTCTCCCTATCAGTGCAGGATAGAGAGAAGGGACAGCACTTTCCCTAGTGAAAGTAAAAGAAATTCATACTTACCGCCCGTTGTCTTTATGACGCGTCCCTCCTTCGGCATCCAGCCCGACCTCCCTGGATGACGCGCCAGTCCATGTGACCGCTGCAGCCTGTGCTTGGCCTGTGATTGGCTGCAGCCGTCACTTACACTGAAACGTCATCCTGGGAGGCCGGACTGGAGACAGAAACAGGGAGTTCTCGGTAAGTATGAACTTATATGTTTTTTTACAGATACATGTATATTGAGATCGGTAGTCACTGTCCCGGGTGCAGAAACAGTTACTGCCGATCGCGTAACTCTTTCAGCACCCTGGACAGTGACTATTTACTGACGTCTCCTAGCAACGCTCCCGTCATTACGGGAGCCCCATTGACTTCCTCAGTCTGGCTGTAGACCTAGAAATACATAGGTCCAGCCAGAATGAAGAAATGTCAAGTAAAAAAAGCAAGACGCATCCGCAGCACACATGACATGTGCATGACAGCTGCGGACTTCATTGCGGAACTTTGAATCTCCATTGAAGTCAATGGAGAAATTCCGCCATGAGTCCGCCACTGCTCCGCAACAGACAGAGCATGCTGCGGACACCAAATTCCGCTCCGCAGCCTATGCTCCGCAGCGGAATTGTACGCATCGTGTAAACGAACACTGCTAAATTAAAGTGAAAGTCAATGTAGAAACGGCTCCGCTGCGGATTAACGCTGCGGAGTGTCCGCAGCGGAATTTAAGTGCAATTCCGCCATGTGTGAACCCGCCCTAATAGACGCTTCTTAAAATGTACTGTATAAAATGGAACTAAAAAACTTTAAAGCCTATGTCCTTACTGTCTCAATGAATCTAAAATAAAAGAAATGAATCAACTTTGCAAAAGGTCTCAATTTAAATTTTCGATTATTATTTTGTCCAAATGTGTCTCCATGGTAACAGACAGCAAACAAAAACGGTGTAGTCAGATCCTGCAGTCATGCTCTCTTCCATCTGTCACCTACATGTTGCTATGCTATCGAATGTACGTTAGCATAAGGTAGTGGACAGTTGCAAAAAAGTATGACAGAAGGATCAGACTACACAATGTTTGTTGTCTGTTACCATAGAGATTCATATGTCTGCATAGAAGCTATAGAAACAAAATAATAGACATTTTTTAAGTAATACCTATTGCAAAGTTGCTTAATTTTTTATTTTAGATGTATTGAGATAATATTTTTTTTTTTTCTTCGAAGGTGTACATAGCCTTAAAGTCTGCTATTTTTATTTTTTATTTTTTGGGTGGAGGGATTATTCCTCACGTTCAGAAAACTTTCCATCGTAACAATACTGGTACCTTTCATAGAGGTAAAAATGTCATGCAGAAGAAGCTCCCCAGCACAAATCTCTCTTAAGGGCATGGCCACACGTAGTGTATTTCTTCCGCAACTGTCCGCATCACTGCCGCACAGAATCTGCGTTGCAGATTCTGTTGCGGATCTGCCGAAAATGGGCAATAAATTGATGCGGACTAGCCGCTGCGTATTGAGGTGAAGTACTTCCCTTCTCTCTATCAGTGCAGGATAGAGAGAAGGGACAGCACTTTCCAGCCCCACCTCCCTGGATGACGCGGCAGTCCATGTGACTGCTGCAGCCTATGATTGGCTGCAGCGGTCACTTAGACTGAAACGTCATCCCGGGAGGCCGGACTGGAGGAAGAAGCAGGGAGTTCTCGGTAAGTATGAACTTCAATTTTTTTTACAGGTTGCTGTATATTGTGATCGGAAGTCACTGTCCAGGGTGCTGAAACAGTTACTGCCGATCGCTTAACTCTTTCAGCACCCTGGACAGTGACTATTTACTGACGTCGCCTAGCAACCCTCCCGTAATTACAGGTGCACACACGTAATTATGGCTGCACACACGTAGTCACCCGTAATTATGGGTGCACACACGTAGTCACCCGTAATTACGGGAGCCCCATTGACTGCCTCAGTCTGGCTGTAGACCTAGAAATACATAGGTCCAGCCAGAATGAAGAAATGTCATGTTAAAAAACCAATACGCTCCGCAGCACACATAACATCTACATTACATCTGCGGACTTCATTGCGGAATCTTGAATCTCCATTGAAGTCAATGGAGAAATTCCGCAATGAGTCCGCAACCAGTCCGCCACACGTCCGCAACAACCATTGTATGCTGCGGACACCAAATTCCGCACCGCAGCCTATGCTCCGCAGCGGAATTGTCCGCAGCGTGCAAACGAACCCAACCACAAAGCTGTGGAAGGCATTGGAGAAACGGGTCTGCTGCGGATTTGTTATGAAGCATTACATAATGTCCATTGAACTCAATGGGCTGTCCATGTAATTGTAATACATGCTGAGTCCTCCATAGACAAAGGTGCCCTTTCTATGCACTTTTCTCTCTGGCTAATGATGTTATTATAATTGACTGACAACTGTACCCACATTACTAACTCAAAATTCCCTAATAGGATATTTAACTTGCACTCAATGTCAAGCAGCAGCTACTAAAACAAATAGGATTTTAGGGTGTATAAAAAAAAAAAAGGGATAAAAATCTGTGATTCAAATGTAATATTACCCCTCTATAAATCCCTTGTAAGGCCACATCTAGAATATGGAATTCAGTGTTGGTCTCCACATTGTAAAAAGAATATAGGCGAACTGGAGAGGGTTCAAAGGCGGGTAACGAGATTATTAAATGGGATGGGAGGAGTTGCTTACAATGAGAGGCTAGAGAAATCGGACTTGTTCAGCTTGGAAAAAAGACGCCTTAGATGTATAAATATATGTGTGGTCAATACAGAGAACTGACACATGATCTGTTCTTTCCAAGGACTCTACAAGGGACCAGGGGACATCCATTGTGTGTGGAAGAAAGACGTTTAGACATCAATATAGGAAAGGGTTCTTTACAGTTCGAGCAGTCAAACTATGGAATGTCCGACCCCAAGAGGAAGTAACGACAGATAATATGTTAGCATTTAAAAAAGGACAAGATGATTATTTACTGACAAATGGCTTTGAGGGTTATAATTAATCTAGTAATGAATGACGGGTAATTTTTGGAGAAAGTTTAGACCTGATGGACCGGTGTCTTTTTCAACCTATGTAATTAAGTGTGTAACCCCTCCCCCAAAAGGTTGTACTATGACGTCCTAACTCTGGTCCTGTAACAGCATTAGGACATAATACTAAATCCTGGTGATCGTGCAGGCACCGAGGCTGTGCCCTTGAGATCATTGCAGGAGCTTTGTTTTGATTGACAGCCGGGTTCTCGCTGTATTGGTCAGGATCAGAGAATCTTCTGATGCCGGCGGTTTAACCCCTAGTATGCCATAGGAAATAGTGACTGCCACATCTAAGGTGTTTGACAAAGTCAGGGGGTTCCCTCTATCAGCTCATCGGAGCCCTGGAACACGATTGGTTATTATTTCAGCCGGGGGCTTAAGAGATTGCCTGTCAGTGTAAGGGTATGTTCACACGCAAACGCAAAATAAGTCTGAAAATACAGAGCTGTTTTCAGGCGAAAACAGCTCCTGAATTTCAGACATTTTTACAAGTACTCACGTTTTTCGCGCCGTCTTTTACGGACGTAATTGGAGCTGTTTTTCATTGGAGTCAGTGAAAACGGCTCCAAAAACATCCCAAGAAGTGTCCTGCACTTCTTTGACGGGGGCGTATTTTTACATGCCGTCTTTTGACAGCGATGCGTAAAATTACACCTCGTCTGAACAGAACATCGTAAGACCCATTGCAAGCAATGGGTAGATGTTTGTAGGCGTATTAGGGGCGTTTTTTTCAGCTGTAATTCAAGGCGTAAAACACCCGAATTACATCTGAAAATAGGTCATGTGCACATACCCTAAGGCCTCATTCCCACGACTGTAGCCATGTTCACGGCCGTGATTTTCGGGTCGGCCGGCAACAGTGTCACCCGTGAGCCACCAGCATATCGCTGGCTGTGCACATGGCCGCGTCCATTATTTGCTATGAGCCTGGACGGCAGAACACGGCCGTAATAAGACATTCACGTTCTTTCTGCGGTCCAGGCTCCTGGGCCATGCACGGACCGCGGAAACCACGTTCGTGTGCATGGTCACATAGGAATGAATGGGGCCGCAATTCTCCTGTGGATTTTCGGGGGAATTGCGGCCGCAAAAGCATGTTCGTGCGCGTGGAGCCTAAGGGTATGTTCACATGCAGTGTTTTTAGCCATTTTTCGGGCCGTAAACGTCCAGAAAAACGGCTGAAAAATCGGAAGCAGAATGCCTACAAACATCTGCCCATTGATCTCAATTGGAAAAACGGCGTTCTGTTCCGACGGGGGGTTTTTTACGCGGCGTTTTTTTTTTTAAAAAAACGCCCGCGAAAAAGAAGTGCATGTCACTTCTTCAGCTGTTTTTGGAGCCGTTTTTCATAGACTCTATAGAAAAACAGCTCCAAAAACGGTCGTTAAAAACGCAGCGAAAAACGCGACTTTCATTAAAAAAACGTCTGAAAATCAGGAGCTGTTTTCCCTTGAAAACAGCTCCATATTTTGAGACATTTTTTTTTTGTATGTGCACACGCTGAGTCAAAAATGCCTGAAAATTACGTAAACGCCCCAATATACGCCTGAAAACACTGCGTGTGAACATACCCTAAGACGATGTACACACACAAAATAAAAAACTTCTCAAAATACAGAGCTGTTTTCAAGGGAAAACAACTCCTGATTTTCAGACGTTTTTTAATCAAAGTCGCATTTTTTGTTGCGTTTTTAACGGCCGTTTTTGGAGCTGGTTTTCTATAGAGTTAGGCCCCATGCACACGATAGTGCTTTTGCGGCCGCATTTCCCCCGCAAATCACGGGGGAATTGCGGCCCCATTCATTTCTATGGGCCCATGCACATGACCGTGGTTTCTACGGTCCGTGAATGGCCCAGGAGTCTGGACCGCAGAAAGAACAGACATGTCTTATTACGGCCGTGTTCTGCGGTCCAGACTCATAGGAAATAATGGCCGCGGCCATGTGTTACACTCCGCTTCCGGCCGACCAGAAAATCACGGCCGTGCACATCGCTACAGTCGTGTGCATGAGGCCTTAATGAATAACGGCTCCAAAAACAACTGAAGAAGTGACCTGCACTTCTTTTATGCGGCCATTTTATTACGCGGCCGTTTTGAAAAATGGCCGCGTAAAAAATGCCCTGTTGGAACAGAACGCAGTTTTTCCCATTGAAATCAACGGACTGATGTTTGGAGGCGTTCTGCTTCCGATTTTTCAGCCATTTTTCGGGATGTTTACGGCGTAAATATCACAGCTTCAAGTTGATTGGAAGAAATGTTATTGTTTAAAAATTGCAAATCATAAAAAAAATAATATCTATATATAGGGTATCACCACAATCGAAACGGTAACTGGTAGAATAAAGTTGGCACATTCTCTTACCCACACAGCGCATGGCGCAAAAAATAAATCCAAAGATGATGGTGTTTTTCCCCATTTATCCCTGAAAATGTTTTATAAAAGTTAATTAACACCTTGACCACCAGGCCTATTTATAATACCAGACAATCCTCTAACCTCTCAGTCACCATGTTTGGCCGTCGAGCTGGACGGCGTGAATAGCAAAGATGATGATGTAGAAAAAGGGCAACATTTTCGCTAATCTCTGGTGGTCATTATTGGCTGCCACCCGGAGGATAAGATAACTCCGAAATGGCTGAATAGAATAATAAAAGACTTTACATAGGAGCAGGTCTCAGTAACAAGGGGACCACCGGCAGCAGTGTGCCCACATCGGAGCATTGTGGTAAGATACACAACTGTGGGGTAACTAATTGCAAGACGTTTTCGTTGTCTCCCTCGCAGGGGCGTAACTAGGAAAGACTGGGCCCCATAGCAAACTTTTGACTGGGGCCCCCCCTCCCCTGGGTGTCACACAACCCCCCCCCCTTGTAGATAGTGCCTTTTTTACAGCCCTCCTCTGTAGATAGCGCCATACATCCCCCTGTAGAGAACGCCATACAGCCCCCTGTAGAGAACGCCATACAGCCCCCTGTAGATAACGCCATACAGCCCCCCTGTAGATAACGCCATACAGCCCCCTGCAGAGAACGCCATACAGCCCCCCCCTGTAGAGAACGCCATACAGCCCCCCTGTAGGGAACGCCATACAGCCCCCCCCCCTGTAGAGAACGCCATACAGCCCCCCCTGTAGGGAACGCCATACAGCTCCCCCACCTGTAGGGAACGCCATACAGCGTTCCCCCCCCCCCTGTAGGGAACGCCATATAGCTCCCCCCCTGTAGGGAACGCCATACAGGGTCCCCCCTCCCAAAAAAATGCGACCTGCAGTGTGTCCTACAAAAGAGATGTATCCCCTCTCCACAAGATCTCCACAGGATAGGGGATACATGAGTGATCGCTGGCAGCGATAGGGAGAACGTGGGACTGAAAGTCCCCTAAAGTTCTCCATGACTAACCTCTGACTTCCGGCGTCTGCGCAGCTCAATAAAAATGAAAGGAGCGCTGGTCACGCATGCGCACAAGCGCGCCCGGCGCTCCATTCATTTCTACGGAGCTGCCGACACAGACCCCGGAAGTCCGAGGTTTGTGATGGAGAACTTCAGGGGACTGTCAGTCCCCCGTTCTCCCTATCAATGCCAGCGATCACACATGTATCCCCTGTCCTGTGGAGATCCTGTGGAAAGGGGATACATGTCCTGTGGAGAGGGGGAGGGGATACATGTCCTGTGGAGAGGGGATACATGTCCTGTGGAGAGGGGATACATGTCCTGTGGAGAGGGGATACATGTCCTGTGGAGAGGGGGAGGGGATACATGTCCTGTGGAGAGGGGGATACATGTCCTGTGGAGAGGGGATACATGTCCTGTGGAGAGGGGATACATGTCCTGTGGAGAGGGGATACATGTCCTGTGGAGAGGGGATACATGTCCTGTGGAGAGGGGATACATGTCCTGTGGAGAGGGGGAGGGGATACATGTCCTGTGGAGAGAGGATACATGTCCTGTGGAGAGGGGATACATGTCCTGTGGAGAGGGGATACATGTCCTGTGGAGAGGGGATACATGTCCTGTGGAGGGGGGGGGGATACATGTCCTGTGGAGAGGGGGGGATACATGTCCTGTGGAGAGGGGATACATGTCCTGTGGAGAGAGGATACATGTCCTGTGGAGAGGAGATACATGTCCTGTGGAGAGGGGATACATGTCCTGTGGAGAGGGGATACATGTCCTGTGGAGAGGGGATACATGTCCTGTGGAGAGGGGATACATGTCCTGTGGAGAGGGGGATACATGTCCTGTGGAGTGGGGATACATGTCCTGTGGAGAGGGGATACATGTCCTGTGGAGAGGGGATACATGTCCTGTGGAGAGGGGATACATGTCCTGTGGAGAGGGGATACATGTCCTGTGGAGAGGGGATACATGTCCTGTGGAGAGGGGATACATGTCCTGTGGAGGGGGGGGGATACATGTCCTGTGGAGAGGGGATACATGTCTTGTGGAGAGGGGATACATGTCCTGTGGAGAGGGGATACATGTCCTGTGGAGAGGGGATACATGTCCTGTGGAGAGGGGATACATGTCCTGTGGAGAGAGGATACATGTCCTGTGGAGAGGAGATACATGTCCTGTGGAGAGGGGATACATGTCCTGTGGAGAGGGGATACATGTCCTGTGGAGAGGGGATACATGTCCTGTGGAGAGGGGATACATGTCCTGTGGAGAGGGGATACATGTCCTGTGGAGAGGGGATACATGTCTTGTGGAGAGGGGATACATGTCCTGTGGAGAGGGGATACATGTCCTGTGGAGGGGGGGAGGGGATACATGTCCTGTGGAGAGAGGATACATGTCTTGTGGAGAGGGGATACATGTCCTGTGGAGAGGGGGGGGATACATGTCCTGTGGAGAGGGGGGGATACATGTCCTGTGGAGAGGGGATACATGTCCTGTGGAGAGGGGATACATGTCCTGTGGAGGGGGGGAGGGATACATGTCCTGTGGAGAGGGGGGGTTACATGTCCTGTGGAGGGGGGGGGGATACATGTCTGTTGCTCTATTTTGCGCCTTCAGGACCAGACACCGTTTAGCCATTTTTAGCACGTGTTAGTTAAATGGCTATAACTTTTTTATTTGTTGGGCTAACGACGTGATTTTTGCGACGGTTTTTCCGTAGACAATTAAGGTTTCGTTTTTTTAGCGTTTTTATACACACCTTTTTTGCTATTTTAGAATTTTTATTCATAAAGTTTGAAAATAATAGTAAAAAAATAAGCTTTTTTACGTTTGAGCTATTTATTTTTGGTAATAACATAGTTTTACCCTAAAATAGACCTTTTATTTGTGATCGCCATTGTCTACCGTAAATCTTTATATATTACATGTCTATATTAGGGTAATTGGGTCAGCGCTAGCGTTACAACAATGATTGGCGGGGGGGAACGTTTTTTTTTTGGGGTGGGTATTTTATGTGTATTTATTATTTAATTTTTTTTTGCACTTTACTTTACTATTTTTTTATTACTATGGTCTGTCCATATTTTTTTTCTTTCTTTTATACCATCTTTTGCCACTGTAACTGGGGCAGCCCAGCAGGGAAATCAGCCCTCTCATAGTGACGATTGTCACTAATAGAGCTGTGCTGGGTCTAGTTAGACCCAGCAGTAGCCTGCCACTAACAGTACCCGGTGATCATGTGACCAGTCACATGATCACCGGGAGGAATAGAGACAGCGCCGCTGCTGCTGTCTCTAATCCTGTACACAGCGCGCATTCAGCGCTGTGTACAAGTGATCGGAGAAGACAGAAGCAGCGAAAGCTTCTATCCTCTCCTCAGGGTCCCCGGCAGTCACTGACAGCCGGAGACCCGACATTCAGCTGCCCGATCGCGCGGGCAGCAAGTTAAAACCCGAGCCGTAGAAAGTCTATGGCTCGGGTTTTAAGGACCCTGACCGCTGGCCGTAAAAATACAGCCAGCAGTTGGGAACCAGTTAATGGCAGAGCGGGGAGATACCTCCCTGCTCTGCCGTAGTGTTCAGTGGCGTCCCGCTGTAGCAGCCATAGCGGCTGCTAGCGGAGCCTCCGGCCATGGTGGGGGCCCGTGCCGGCGGGCGACACGGGCCCCCTCATGCCGCGGGCCCCGTAGCAGCCGCTACTGCTGCTACGGCGGTAGTTACGCCACTGCTCCCTCGCTCTGTAGAGCGTGACGTATGTGACAGGTGAACACTCACATAATTGTGTTTTATATTTTGCAGGATAATAGAGAAATTTATGAGAAACACAGACCAGGAACCTATAGAGCTGGACGCCACCGAGACGACACAGGTGAGGGGGTACTTCAATCTTAGAATGTATTTACAATGTACATTAGTGGTCTATCTGCAGTGCACACTATAAGAAATCACCTCAGCAAAGCAGGAGATGATACATAAATCCTGCCATCAAATACTATGACCACCTGTAAGAATGAAAGCCACAGTACCCCCCTAACAATGACAGTCTCAGGAAGCATATAACAGTAACAACTACACTGATTCTATCACTGTGCCCACCTAACATTGACAAGCACAGTGCCCCATGACAGTAACAGCCACAGTGCCCCATGACAGTAACAGTCACAGTGCCCCATAACAGTAACAGTCACAGTGCCCCATAACAGTGTTAGCCACAGTGCCCTATAACAGTAACAGTCACAGTGCCCTCATAACAGTGTTAGCCACAGTGTGCTTAAAACAGTGACAACTTCTCTGCACCAATACCAGTGTTAGTCACAATGCCCCCATAACAGTGCAGCTATAACAGACAACCACACTGCCCCCATTACAGTGATTACTACACTGCTGCTATAACAGTGACAGCTATAGTGCCCCATAACAGTAACTTTTATACTGCTGCTATAATCTTGACAGCCACAATAACCCCATAACAGTAACAGTGTGCCCATAACAGTGCCCCATAGTCTGATTGAGGGGGGCAAGGTATGAGACCCAACACTGGCCTCTCCCTTGTCACAACTCACGGAGTGAAATCTACACCACCTGGGAGATTTCCACTATAATTTATGCCAGTTTTTTAATAATAATAAATTTGTCAGGCCGCAGTGACCCCGCCCCTTTTGTGAAGCCACACCCCAGTTTTACAAAAGTGGCAAGGGCGGCGTAAAAAAGGCCATAAACTCTATAAAGAGATATTGTGAAATTAATCAGCACCGAATCTGATAAAAGATGTTGAGAGAACTCGTTATTATCTGTTCCCTTCACTGATTTCACATTGTTTCATTATTTTTCTATTTCCACAGTTGAAATCTCGATCTCCAAGCGCGTCGGAATAGGCTCCGGTATGGCGGACGTGGTGGACCCGACCCAACAATCTATGAGAAGAACATCTGGAAGCTTCCGGACTCCTTCCATAGGACGAGCTTCATGACCCAGCACTCTAATTCTATCTCAGTGGCCGCCATGTTCTCCTCGGGTGCAAAACATTTCAATTTGGGGGTGTGGTCTAATATCTGACCAGCAGGCGCCGCTTTAATAAAGCTTCTCATCCGGGCAACACAAAGTCAGGCCAACCATACATTGTAGAAGTAAAATAGCGGGAACGCATTAATTTGTTTATTTTCCACCATCTTTGCTTAGCCCGCATCTGCCGCCCCTTTATGCTCTGCGTCTCACAGCTGCTGGTTACACACCAATATATAATAGTTGCGCCAAATTTCAGTCCGTCTACAGTTAATTCTGCGAATATTGGGAAGGTCGAATAACAGTTGTGCCACTTTCTATGACCGGAAGGACATTTTCAGAAATGTTTCCTAATTTGTAAACTTAGTCTAAGGCGGTTGGGCACAGGCCGACGAACAAGAAATTGCTGAAGCCCCCGACCAAACCTTTAAATGCCCCTCCCCGTGAGAGTTAGACCCTAAGATCCAACCCTAAAATTAATTCAGATTCCAAACTCGACCCCCATGCACGCGACTGTGCCCACAATCAAGGTCCGTGATTGCGGGCACTACCGGCCCTGCTGATAGCCGCAGACAGCCACCTGCATTTGCGGGTTGTGCTACCATATAAAGTATGGAGCACGGTCCGTGAAAAGCAAAAGATAGGACATGTCCTTTGTTTTGCAGAGGATTTCTACAGTCCGTGGACAATAGAAGTGTCTGCAAGTGTCTGCAATTACGGATGATTGTTACGGTCGTGTGCATGGGGCCTAATTCTGACTCCAGAGCAGACCCCAAAATGTATGCAGATCTCAGGCACCAAATTTAATTAAAGGGTAACTAAACGTTTGACAAACTTCTGACATGACATAGTGAGATGTCAGAAGTTTTGATTGGTGGGGGTCCGAGCACTGAGACCCCCACCAATCGCTAAATCGAAGCAGCAGAAGCACTCGTGTGAGCGCTCAACCGCTTTGTGTCTGTTCGGCTTTTTCCGGAAAGCCGATGTATCGGAATACGGGCTCATAGACTTTCTATTTAGTCCGTACTCCGCTACATTGATTTCCGGAAAAAGCCGAACAGACACGAAGTGGCTGAGAGTTCACACGAGTGCTTCTGTCGCTTAGTTGGGGTCTCAGTGCTCGGACCCCCACCAATCAAAACCTCTGACATGTCAAAAGTTTGTTGATCATTTAGTTACTCTTTAAGACTTTAGACCAGACCCTTAAACTAATTCATACTCCAGACCAGACTCCTAAATTACTCAGACACTGGAGCAGACTCCAAAATGTATTCGGCCACAAAACAGATCCCTAAATTCAGACCTCAGAAAAACCCTTAAGTTCGAGCACATAATCAGACCGCTGTACCCCTGTAGTTACATCACTTATGTAGATAATATAGACATTCCTTTGAGGTAAATTTACTGCACATCGTCAATGTACCGCACACCGCTGCGACTTCTCTTGTTATTCCAGAGCCAGTATTATTTTGCTCATTGCAGTAAAGTCTGCTCCATATGTAGGTGTTGCATTAATTACTACTTAACCTTAGTGTAAATGAAGAGAACGTTTCTGTAATCTGCACATTTGTATGTCCTCCAGTGTATGTTTTTTTTAATTTCTTCAGTCCCTCAGGCTCCTTTTTCTGTCAAATTATTTTCATACGTATCTCGGCGATATCTGTCTTTCCAGGAAAGCCAATGGACAACCTCTCAGCTCTGCTGCATCTCACAAACTCAGCTGTGCTGCATCTCATAAACCCTGCCTGAGCCATAGACACACTTATCATTAGTAAGAACAGTCGCCATGCTCAATTCATGAAAACACAGATATATGCAGTTTGTTTAATAGCCACAAGGTGGCAGCAAAGGATAAAATTATTACTTTTTACCTGGTTATCTGGCAGTTCAGTAAATTCCGCACAGATGCAGCAGAGCTGAGTTTAAAATTTTGCACAACTCTGTGCCAAGTGACAACAAAACTCACAATCTAATTTTTCTCTCTCGCATACACTAGGGCCAATTTCATAGAAAGCCAATAGACCTATCTGTATATTTTGGAGTGTGATAGGAAACCGGAAAACCTCTTGGAAACCCACACAAACTTGGGGAGAACCTACAACTTCATGCAGATGTTGCTCTTGGTCGATTTGAACCCAGGACCCCAGCGCTGCCAATCACTGAGCTGCTGTGACTCTAAGCAGGGTCAGAGTAAATGGACTTTCTGGTTTTATGTAAATAAAGCTTTAATATTGTATAATAAAAAAAGTTCTACAACTTCCTAATACACTTTGTGATTTAATTTCTCATTTTTAAGATCTCTGTTTGCTATAAGTGAATGTGAGCAGATGCACCCGGGAGGTCCATAAAGAGACCGAATAGTCATCTTGTTCCTCCACTTGAAATACCATTTGGTAACTAAAGGGTCGGCCACGAAAAACGGAACCTTGAATCCCATGTGTACAGAATAATGGTGAATGGAGAAGTGACAAACTTACCCGTTACAGGAGATGCTGGAAATGATTTCCGTCAGCGGCTATGCAAAGTCGTGCCCGTCTTATAATGTTCAGGAACACAATCTGCGCGCGTTCCATAATCCAGACACTAATGTTGTTTTATTGTTTCGGTTCGGGCGCTGTCTGGGAATTTGTTTCATAAACCCGACCCTACAGGTAACCCCACAGATAAACGTTGCACACCTTTATGTCTGGTGGCTGTGGATGCAACGACCGCATGTTCTTCTGTGGATGGCACATGAACTCGGCCCAGTGACGTATAGCAAGTCCCCAGTCTAGTTGAGAGAAACCATACTCGCACTCGTGATCAGTTAACGGTATGTAAAATTGATCGAAGATATCCACGTACACGGCCGTGGCTCATCAAAGAACATTGGACACCCAATCCGTCCAAAGGCAGTGTAACTCTAAGTCCGGGTTCCCGCGTAGCGTAAATGCTGCGGAATTTCCGGAACGACATTGTGTGTGGAAATTCCGCAGCATTTACAGTAGCAGCAAAGTGGGTGAGATTTAGTAAATCTCATGCCCACGCTGCGGAAAAAAAACCGCAGCGTAAACGTTAATAATTTGACCTGCAGTGCAGAGTTTATTTCCACAGCATGTTCATTTATGCTGCGTTTCTTATGCTTTCCCGTTACGGGTTTTCCCCATAGAATTCAAGGGGATACAAAACCTGCAACAGAAAGACAAGTGTTGCGACTTTTGCAACGTAAACGCCACGATTACGCCGCAAAAAGATCGCAACGCCGGCAGAAAAAAAAATACTTACCCAGACCGCACTCCTTCTTCCTGCAGTCCAGCCTCCTGGGATGACGTTGTATCCCATGTGACCGCTGCAGCCAAACACAGGCTGCAGCATCACATGGCCTGCAACGTTATCCAGGGAGGCCATAGCGGACGTCAGAGGAGGGAGGGGGTAAGCATGAACGGCTTTCATCTGCAGCGGAATTTCAATCTGAAAAATCGCACCACAATTTGGTGAAATTTTTTCCGACGGAATGTCCTGCAGGTTCCATTTTTACGCAGCATATCCGTCCCATGGGAACCTGGCCTAAAACAGTGTTGATGAATGAGGCTCGATAAGCAGGATGCTGTACGAGCCACACATGGGAAACCAGGGGTGTTTTCCCTGCCCCCCCCCCCCCCGTATACTGTATATAAAGCATTATTTGGGTGTGCAGTATTATTTGGACACTGTTTGGTGTTATCATTTGAGCACTTCTCCCCTTCCTTCTTACATTGTACCTGTAAAGTTTTTCCACTTTCAGAAAATCTCTGCATATATTTAATGTTTTCTGCTTACCTACATCCTATGTTTTTCTTCCTATATTCCCTTGGTCACTCGTATCTCCTCTTGCTTTTGCTGCTGTTACTTTTGCTGCACGCTGGATGTCAAGTGGAATCTGTATCCAGCCATAACCGACGCAGGTTACAGATTCCAGGGAGAACAGATGCATCTTAGGAGGGACGCAATAAACATGAGCGCTTCCCATGTCGAATGTAGTGATCAGAGAATAGCGCCCCCTGCTAGCAACATTGAGGAGAAACAGAAGCATGAGGTGTCTGCCCATTACCGCAGGCAGCCAGGACCATGGTGGAGATCTCCGGTCAGGAGTAAAGTACAAAGCACTTGATTTGTATTTTCAGATAGGATTAAAGGGGTATTCCAGCCCCAGCATTTTTTACCTATCAACTGGATAGGTGAAAATGGTAGATCGATGGGGTCTGACCGCTGGGACCCCGCACTAATTGATAGAATGGCTCCCCCTTTCCCAACAGCCCAAGATAACGGCTAGGAAGAGTGTGAATGGAGCGGAGGCTGGGTCTGCGCGGTGCCACTACATTCGAAGTCTATGGGGCTGACGGAAACAGCCGGGCACAGCGGGCAGGCGAAACATGCTGGAGGCTGGAGTTCCCCTTTAAGCTATAAGTTGTTGTTTTTTTGGGCCAAACTTCGGAGCTTCGTTGTAAGCGCACATTGTGGACCACGTTACTACACAAAAATGTATGTAAAAACAAGAAAAGTGGGGAAAGTTCCGACAATACGGCAAGAATTAACATGATGTGCCTAATGTGTTTTTCCCAATGCAGCAGAGTTGTGTCTGCGTGAAAATCACAGCTCAAATTGTAAGTCTCTGACCGTGCTTGAGGCAGAGCACCAAAAAAAACATTCTGGGGACCACTAAAAATTTATTTTATATAAGCTAAGGCCGGTCCTGAATAACCAACCCTGACAGCATTAACCCCTTAGTGACCAGCCTATTTTAGGCGTTAATGACCAAGCCATTTTTTCGTTTTTCCATCGTCGCATTCAAGGATCCATAACTTTTTTATTTTTGCATCCACATATCTGTATAAGGTCTTGTATTTTGAGGGACAAGTTGTACTTTTAATAGCACCATTTTGGGGTACATAGAATTTATTGATTTACTTTTATTAACTTTTTTTGGGGGTAATAGAAAAAAAACAGCAATTTCGCCTTTCTTTTTTTCTGTCCTTAATGTACGCCGTTTACCGTGTGGTGAAAAGAACAAATAACTTTATTAAGCGGTTTGTTACGATTGCAGAGATACCAAATGTATATAGATTTTTTTATGTTTTACTACCTTTACACAGTGAAAACTCAGTTTTTTCAAAATTATTTGTTTTTGTGTCTCCATATTTCAAGAGCCATAACTTTTTTATTTTTCCGCCGATGCAGCTGTATTAGGGCTTTTTTTTTTGCGTGACGACCCTGTAGTTTTTATTGGTACCATTTTATAGGACGTGCAACTTTTTGATAACTCTTTAGCACATTTTGTTGAAGGCAGGATTCACAGGAAACAGCAATTCTGGCATTGTTTTTAATTTTTTTTACTTAGGGTTTTTATTTATTTATTATTAAACTTTTTTTTTTACTTTTTGATTAGTCCCACTAGGGGACTTCACTATGCGATCGTTTGATCGCTTTTTATCATACACTGCAGTACTTCTGTATTGCAGTGTATTACTGCCGGTCCGTATGGACAGGTATCTATTAGGCCATGTCTCGGGCACGACCTAACAGGCATCAACTAGAGGCAGGCCTGGGGGGCTTTGTTAGAAGTCATTGGCACCCTCCCACCAAAACCACTCAGATGCGGCGCTTACTATTGAGCGCCGCATCTAAGTTGTTAAATGGGCGGATTTCGATCTGCGGGCTCAAGCAGCGCTGCTCCAAGCCCTCAGCTTTTACTGCATTAGATACAGTGTCAGGAAACTTTAACCTGACTTTTTAAATAACTTTTCAATGGCTTTTGTTGGGTGATATCATGCTGCAGCGAGTTATCGGAGTCAAGATAAACTTGGCTACATCTGTACTACACCATAACAACAGTCCTGTGCCGTATAAATAATACCATGGTATCTACCGAAACAAATCAGATCCTTCAGAAGGCACATGCCATTACAGGGATAACCACTAGAGGGCAGTATAGTACAGGCTACTTTCTATAGGCGTCCGTTCTGCTCGGCTGGAGTGAAAAAGTTTCATGTTAATCAGACATTTTATCCTCGGAGCGGAATCCGCGTCTGACATGGAAATACAGCCATGTGGATCGTAATAATTCACTGACCGTGTTATGTGATGACTCAGGTTCCCATCATCTAATACTCGTACAGTGGGGGAGATTTATTACAATTCTGCATCCATAGGGAGAGTTTATCTTTGCGCCTGATTTTTGCTTGAAACAGTCGCAAATCGTGGCGCATTTCATATTTACAACTTTTCTTGGCAGATAAAAGTGGGCGGAGTTTACCGGCGGCGTGGTGGTCTCCACCTTTTCCGACAGATTTATTAATACTAAAGTCTGATTTGAATTGTAAATGAGCTTTGTCACTATGTAATGTCTGATATTGTTTGTTTCATGTCCCCTCTAAATTGTAAAGTGCTGCGTAATATGTTGGCGCTATATAAATAAAGATGATTATTATTATTTTTATTATTAAAGCCGAAAGATTGCGCAAATTTTGTCGCAAATCTAGGCCTGCTCACAGCGGGTGTAGATTTCATTTTCTAACTTTAGGACAGTCCGATAAAAGCAAAATTTATTACCAGGCGTGTGACTTTTGGCACTATTCAACATATAAAATGCCAGTCTTAATAAATCTGCCCCAATTTGCACCAAAAAACAGATTTATTATGTGTTATAGACACTTTTTGGACCTTAACAGACAGTTTTGAAAAGTGTCTAGAAAAGGGTGTGGCTTTGCGAAGGGGGCGTGGCTTTGTGAAAGGGGCGTGACTTGAATGCACCAAAGAGCGACAAAATGTTTGCGCAAAATATTGGTCTAAAGTAAGCCAACCAAGAGAGGGAGAGAAAAGTGTCTCCGTCATCCTGTGTCCTCTGCAGTTGTCACTGAGATCCTTCAAAGCACTTCCTGTGACCTCTAGAGGATCGATCGCCCTCTTCCACCCCTCCCCCAGTGTCATGAACACTTGATTGTCAATGAAATCAATATAAGAAAACTGCAAGTAAATGAACATTGGATATGGCTTCTGATTTACTAATGTTTGATATGGGATGGAAACCCCCTTTAAGCTGAAATATTATCATCATTGGATTAGTTAATGTGGCTTTTAGTGTTTGTATTTGTCCTTTAGGGCTCATTCACACTTCTGTATTTTGGATCCATACTGTTGTGTCCTCGGTCGCTGACCGTCGGCTCGCAGTGCTCACCGGCAGACACTGAAGGCTTGTGGGCGTCTCCCTCCCAGGAGATGCCAACACACGCAGCTGCACTCTCCAACTTCTAGGGTTTGCGCGCGCATCCCCTGCCTTAAAGGGCCAGTGCAGGCACCAACAAGAAGTGTTCCCTAACCTATCCCCTTACTTCCTGGACTATATAAAGGGGCTATGCCCTTCATAATTGTATCCTGCTCTCAGTGTTCCCGTATCCTGCTACCTGTATCCTATATCCCGACACTGCGTTTTTTCCTGAGCTGTATCATAGTGTTCGAGTCGTGTTGTTCCATCTGCCACGTTCCGTGACTTCTGCCATGTCCAGTGTCTTCTGCCACGCCCAGCATCATCTGAGGCAAGTGTCTGCTACACCACGTGCCTGCTTCTCCCCAGGTACTCTAACCCCAGAGACTGTTATTGACTGTTGTTTGGCCAGCCACTTCTCCGCTACGGCAGAGCGGCCTAGGGGGTCCACATATCCCACAGGCGTGACACATATTAGTTTTTTCTTCTTCATCGAAAAAATGGTGCCAATACATTTTAAATTGTTTTATTCGCGTTTCCGTTTTTTGTACATGCGTTTTTTCCAATACGCGCAATGATCAGTATGGGAACCGTTTTTAGCCAATAGAAGTCAATAGGTTAAATTTAAAAATGCGTGTTACGTTTTTTCATGGCTCACTTTTGTTGTTTTTTTACATCCGAATTTCAGGAGCCACAGGATATATTCACACGCGGCAGATTTGGTGCAGAAATTTCTGTAACTGTCCCAATCACCTGAACAAAACACAAACTCCTGCTGCAGAAACAACCCCATTCAGATATATGGAACTGATTTCAAGTCGTGGAATTTTTTTGCAACAAATCTGGATTGTGTGAACATAGCCCTACAATAACAGCAAAAAAAAAAACTGTGTACCCTTAAACAAAAAACTGAACAAATATAGAAAAAAAGCCGACAACTTATAACAAAATACGGAAGAAAAATAAAATAATTTGTAAAACGAAAAAAAGATTAATATTACACATTTATTTCATTCATATTTTCATTTATCAAGTGTGAAGGAGCCCCTACCCAGGCATTGTAATGCCCTCTATATTCATAGTCAAGGTTACAGTATGGTTCCTACATTGTAGCAGCTCGTGGCTGTCATCTCCATGACACGTTTATCTACACCAGTCAAGAATCACTCACTTATGTGATTTCACATTCTCCACCTCCATGATCTCCAACCTGTGGCTGTCCGGCTGTTGCAGAACAACAACTCTCATCATGCTCTAACAGTCCTGAGGTTGGAAAGTGTCGTTCTGCAACAGCTGGAGGTCACTGCTCTACTGCACGCTATAATGTGAGTCACGTGACAACTAAGCTCCACCCAAGGTGGGATCGGTTTAGAAAATTTGACAAAAATTAAAAAAAATTGGGATTAAAACTATTTTATTCCATAATCTTCAGACCCGGCCATCACTAATCTCCTATCGAGGGGTCATCAATGTAACATTATGCGATGACCGGAAGATTCCTTCAAGGTTGTGGCTTCTCTATATTAAGAGAAACAATAAAAAATTTCCCTTTAACCATAAAGTTTTAGAATAAAAAGTGCCGAGATCTTTGCCCGCTGAAGTCGGTCTCCGTTGATGTGATCAGGCTGCTGCGCCATCATATCACATTCAGGGCAGAGCAAGGTCACGGCAAGAAGATGTCAAGCTCAAGTACAGAGCCTGCTGCAGAAGAAGCAATCTGCCGGGAAGTGTTCTCCTCCATAAATGCCTAACATGGAAGAACTGGATGTGACTTTGAGAAGATATTTGTTGTGACCCGAGAACGGCCCCGCTATAAATAACATGGTCGGCTTCATCAGAACGCTCCTTGATGGGCAGAGCCCAAATGAAAAGGAAGGAACAGATGGAGCAGCAATTCTGAGAAGCTTTGTGATGCCCACGCTATTAGATGTGTTCCAGTCTCTGATGCCCGGGGACACTTGGTCTTTCAGCCTTTTGTGCAGCTGGTTACTTGAGGCCAAGCAGTAACTTCCCGTAACCTGATGTGACTTCTTAGCTCGTTTTTTTTCGTACCCTCGGAGAATAAAGGTTTCGACTGATGAAGAAATTCTGCTGAGTTTGAGAAGATACCTGTCCCGATCGCATTCGCTGATGATGACCAGGGCCGCCATCAGGAATTTCAGGGCCCCCTACAGCTAAATTTTCTGGGCCCCCCTACCGTGGCACCGCCTGTTAACGGTACTCCGTCCAGCACTATATCATGGTACCCAGGGCCGCCATCAGGGGGGGTATTATGGGTACTGATGTGAGAGGCCCGGCCAAACCTAATTGAAAGGGGGGCCCGGCAAACTGCCGCGACTTGCCTTTAGTAGAAAAAAAACAGGCCCCTGCAATGGGGCCCGTTTTTTTCACCAAAAGAATGTCATGAGCTGCGGGCCCCCCTTTCAATTAGGTTTGGCCGGGCCTCTCACATCAGTACCCCTAATACCCCCCCCTGATGGTGGCCCTGGGTAGCATGGTGGCCGTCAAACACCGCCGCCCGTGCGACCGATCACGCGCACCCACAAACTCCCGCGCATGCGCACCGGTGACCGCCTGGAACCGCGCACCGAATTTTGAGGCAGATTTTGACCTGCCCACACTATCTTGCCACGTTTTTTGCCCGCGGCGATTGAGGACAGCAGACTGAAAACGCAGCGAAAAATGCATTTTCTGCTCCCCATTGATTTCGATGGCAGGTCAGAGGCGGAACCGCGGCAAGAAAGGACGTGCTGCTTTTTCTTTTTTCCGCGACTGGCTCCCATTGATTTCAGATTAAATCAATGGGAGGCGGTTTTGGAAGTTTTTTGGTGCTGATTCTGACGCAGCGTCCGAGTCAATATCAAAGCCCAAAAACTCTGTGAACTGGGCCTTATTGTTAGGGCTTATTCAGACGAACGTGTAATACATCCGTGCAACGCCCGTGATTTTCACGCACCTCGCACGGACCTATGTTACTCTATGGTGCCGTGCGGACTGTCAGTGATTTTCACGCAGCGTGTGTCCGTGTGTCCGCTGCGTAAAACTCACGACATGTCCTATATTGGTGCATTGTTCGCGCATCACGCACCCATTGAAGTCAATGGGTGCGTGAAAATCCCGCCCAGCACTTCCGCAGCCGTATAAACTATGAATGAAAACAGAAAAGCACCGCGTGCTACAAACATACAAACAGAGTGTCATAATGATGGCGGCTGCGCGAAAATCACGCAACCGCGCATCATACGCTGCTGACACACGGAGCTGTTATGGACCTTTTGCAAGCGCAAAACGCCACGCTTTTGCGCGCGCAAAAAGCACACGCTCGTGTAAATCCGGCCTTAGGGTAGGAACACACTCGGCATGAACACTGCGGATTTTATGCAACACATTTTATTGTGGATAATCCGCAGCGTATCACAGTCGCAGCCGAGTGGATGAGATATGAACAAATCTCATCCACACGCTGCAAAAATAATGGACCTGCAGTGTGGCTTTTTAAGCCGCAGCGTGTCAATGTATTCTGTGGGATCGCCGCTCCTCTGTTGCGGAAATGCTGCGGTTCTGCCGCAAAAATCACAAATGAGAAAAAAAAAGGTACTTTTTTACATTTATAAAAAAGTTTAGACTTGCCCCGGCCGTAGTCCTGGTGACGCGATCCTCTATTCTTAGCGCAGCCCCGCCTCCTGTCATGACGTTTCATCCCATGTGACTGCTGCAGCGGTCACATGGTCTACAGCGTCATCCCAGGAGGCGGGGCTACGTTCAGAAGAGAGAGATGCGTCACCAGGACTACGGCCGGGGGAAGTCTAAACTTTTTTTTCCCTGCAGGATTCCCGCAGCGGACACGCCTCACCAAACCTGAGCCACTATTTGGTGCGGTTTTGCTGGCGGAATTCCCTGCGGCTACCGGGGCGGATAAGCTGTGTAGTTTTACTCAGCATATCCGCCTAGTGTGTCCCTTATGATGTCGCTCCTGGAGCTGCTGCCGGTCTCTAAATAGCCAGTTGGTCCAGTAGAATTTGGAATTATTTTTTTTTGTGAACCAGCTTAAAAAAATACAAAACTTTTGTGTTAGGGCCTGTTCACATCACCGTTCGCTTCCGCTCCGGGGTTCCGTCTGAGGTTTCCGTCGGGTGAACCCCGCAACGGAAAGTGAAAGCAACAGCACAGCTTCCGTTTCAGTCACCATTAGCGCAGTCGACTGCGCTATTGATTCCGTCCGAAAACCAGCCGGAATGGTGACGAACGGAAACCATTAGCGATGTTTCCGTCACCATTGAGATCAATGGTGACTGAAACGGAAGCTGTGCTGTCACTTTCACTTTCCGTTGCGGGGTTCACCCGACAGAAACCTCAGACGGAACCCCGGAGCGGAAGCGAACGGTGATGTGAACAGGCCCTAACACAAAAGTTTTGTATTTTTTTAAGCTGGTTCACAAAAAAAAATAATTCCAAATTCTATTGAACCAACTGCCTATTTAGAGACCGGCAGCAGCTCCAGGAGCGACATCATAAGGGACACACTAGGCGGATATGCTGAGTAAGACTACACAGCTTATCCACCCCGGTAGCCGCAGGGAATTCTGCCAGCAAAACCGCACCAAATAGTGGCGCAGGTTTCGTGAGGCGTGTCCGCTGCGGGAATCCTGCAGGGAAAAAAAAGTTTAGACTTGCCCCGGCCGTAGTACTGGTGACGCATCTCTCTCTTCTGAACGTAGCCCCGCCTCCTGGGATGACGCTGTAGACCATGTGACCGCTGCAGCAGTCACATGGTATGAAACGTCATGACAGGAGGCGGGGCTGCGCTAAGAATAGAGGATCGCGTCACCAGGACTACGGCCGGGGCAAGTCTAGACTTTTTTATAAATTTAAAAAAGTACCTTTTTTTTTTCTCATGTGTGATTTTTGCGGCAGAACCGCAGCATTTCCGCAACAGAGGAGCGGCGATTCCACAGAATACATTGACACGCTGCGGCTTAAAAAGCCAAAAAGCCACACTGCAGGTCCATTATTTTTGCAGCGTGTGGATGAGATTTGTTCAAATCCCACCCACTCTGCTGCGACTGTAATACGCTGCGGATTTTCCACAATAAAACGTGTTGCATAAAATCCGCAGCGTTCACGCCTAGTGTGTTCCTACCCTAAGGCCGGATTTACACAAGCGTGTGCTTTTTGCACGCGCAAAAAACGTGGCGTTTTGCGCATGCAAAAGGTCCATAACAGCTCCGTGTGTCAGCAGCGTATGATGCGCGGCTGCGTGGTTTTCGCGCACCCATTGACTTCAATGGGTGCGTGATGCGCGAACAATGCACAAATATAGGACATGTCGTGAGTTTTACGCAGCGGACACACGGACACACGCTGCGTGAAAATCACTGACAGTCTGAACGGCCCCATAGAGTAACACAGGTCCGTGCGAGGCGCGTGAAAATCACTGACAGTCTGCACGACCCCATAGAGTAACATAGGTCCGTGCGAGGCGCGTTGCACGGATGTATTACACGTTCGTCTGAATAAGCCCTAACAATAAGGCCCAGTTCACAGAGTTTTTGTGCCTTGATATTGACCCGGACACTGCGTCAGAATCAGCACCAAACAACTTCCAAAACCGCCTCCCATTGATTTAATCTGAAATCAATGGGAGCCAGTCCCGGAAAAAAGGAAAAGCAGCACGTCCTTTCTTGCCGCGGTTCCGTCTCTGACCTGCCATCGAAATCAATGGGAGGCAGAAAATGCATTTTTCGCTGCGTTTTTTGTCAGCTGTCCTCAATCGCCGCGGGCAAAAACGCAGCAAAAAAACGCGGCAAGATAGTGTGGGCAGGTCAAAATCTGCCTCAAAATTCTTTAAGGAATTTTGAGGCAGATTTTTTTTTGCCTGCAAAATACTGTGTGAACAGGGCCATACATGATCAGCACTTTGAGATAATTTACTCACTGTGTCAGAAGAGCTGCTCCCACTCCAGTCCTCTTCCGGCGATGTCTTCCAGGCGAGGTCTTCGGTCCAGACGTCCAGGTAAGTTTTGTCCATGTGTGTCCGCGGGCGGTCTCCAGTGCGGGCGTTCATGGGTGCGCGCTCGCGAGTGCGGGAGTTTCCTTGTGCGCGCGATCGGGTGCGCGCGCGCGGGCGGACGGTTTGACTGCCCCCCATGACGAGGGGAGGGGGCCCGCAGCAGCAGCAGCAGCTCACGACATTCTTTTGGTGAAAAAAACGGGCCCCATTGCAGGGGCCCGTTTTTTCCTACCAAAAGAATGTCGCGGCAGTTGCCGGGCCCCCCTTTCAATTAGGTTTGGCCGGGCCCCTCACACCACTACCCCTAATACCCCCCTGATGGCGGCCCTGATGATGACCACAACTGGCCTCTTGGTATTAGATCACACTCTCTCATTTCCTGCTGTAGAGGCCCTAGAATGACTGAAGACATTTTTTATTTTACTGTGGCAATCTTAGGCACATTTGTGGACCTCTGGGGCAGGAACACTTAGGGGCATCTGGGTCTAACACATTGTTACCGGGGAATCAGCAGTAGATGTTCTGTTATGGGGGAATGATATGGGGCCATTTCTGGCTTACTTATGGCAACTGAAGTCACTAAATGGGTAGTAAAGAAGTGTCACAGATGTTGTGGGGCAGGGGAGAACTTAGATGTCTTGATAACAAATAATGAGTGGAAGAGCAGAAATTGTATGACCCACAAAGTCTCAAAAGGGCTCATCAGGGTTCTTGCACAGTCTATAACTAGTTGCCTCCAGAAGGAAACAAGTATATTGGGCTAGGTATTGTCCCAAGGAACATCCTCCCATATGTATTGGTAAGGCAACTCTGTAATAGATGTATAGATATAAGCAAAACAGAGTCTGTAGCCGATATATGGTCAAAAAAGAACTTTATTTAAATATGCAAGATAACAAACATTTAAAAAGATATGTATAACAGGAGAGACTCAGTAGTAAGTGACATAGGAATACATCAGGTAAGTTGAAGTCATAAATAGTATACCCTAGTTGTATAGGTTAGCAGTAAGAATATAACTGGTATAAGGTATGGAGAATAGAACTCAATGCATCTGTTAATGTTTAATAAGGGACATAAATAGTCCATAAAAAGCAGTGTGCTGAAGAGTGAGACTAAACCATGCCCTGAAAGGCAGGGATGGCCAGGATATTCTTACCCATGAAGTGTCCTAAGCTATGTCCTGATGATTACTGTGTGCGCCCCGACGCGCGTTTCGCGGATGTCCGCTTCCTCAAGGGGTGTAGTGTGCCTGTCCAGTGGGCGCCCTATATATATCCCCCGTCTGTAATGTAATCAAGATGTTTTCTGCATACACTCTGCCCTGTCCAAGGGCGCATGGCGCGCATCCGACGGCGCAAACGGAAGTGTGGCAGGCCCCACTTCCGTCCTCCAGTGCTGCGGCGCATATCCGGTCTCTGGACGCGTACCACGAGATCCGGACATGCGCACCGCACTTTTTAACTTTCTATATGTAAACACTTGAGCTATCATGTGGTATTATCTTAATGCCAATTCGCTGAAAGTGAAAGACTGAAGCGTTAATGGGTCAAAAGACATTATAATATGTTTACTCACATATGCCGGTCTGCGCTGTCCAATGGGGAGCGCGCACTTGCCGTTCGTGGCCGGGACTGGGTTTGGCCACGCCCGAACCTCCGATAGTGCGGTGCGCATGTCACCTAGTAGCTACAGCGACTTACCTGCAAACGCCGATGCTGCTGCAGAATCAACTGTAGCCTCTGGTGCCGATGTGTCCTCGCTCGTCCGACACGATGCAGGACCTGTGAGTGACGTCACAGCGTGATCTCTCGAGAACACGCTCTGTGTCTGCACTGCCAGAAGCTGGGCGTTCTGAAGAGAAGTGGATGATACTTCTCGTCAGAACGCCCAGCTAGTAAAAGAAGTAAAAACGCCCCGATGTACGCACATAATACACGCCCAGTTGGAGTTTTACTTTAAACACGCCCACTTGGACTTTTGCAAGCCTCATTTGCATAAATACAAAAATGGTCATAACTTGGCCAAAAATGCTCGTTTTTTAAAAATAAAAACGTTACTGTAATCTACATTGCAGCGCCTATCTGCTGCAATAGCAGACAGGGGTTGCAAAATCTGGTGACAGAGCCTCTTTAAGTACAACTGGGCGTGTTTAAAGTTATGTCCAAGTGGGCGTGTATTGTGTGTGTAACATCTGGGCGTTTTTACTTGTTTTACTAGCTGGGCATTGTGAATAGAAGTGTATGATGCTGACGAATCAGCATCATCCACTTCTCTTCGTTAACACCCAGCTTCTGGCAGTGCACAGACACACAGTGTGTTCTCGAGAGATCACGCTGTGACGTCACTTCCTGCCCCATGTCCTGCATCGTGTCGGACGAGCGAGGACACATCGGCACCAGGCGACAGAGGCTACATCGACTTACCTGCAAACGCAGATGCTGCTGCAGAATCAACTGTAGCCTCTGTCGCCTGGTGCCGATGTGTCCTCGCTCGTCCGACACGATGCAGGACCTGGGGCAGGAAGTGACGTCACAGCGTGATCTCTCGAGAACACGCTGTGTGTCTGTGCACTGCCAGAATCTGGGTGTTAACGAAGAGAAGTGGATGTGTAAAGGATCTGCCAGACACAGCTTCTGTGTCAACGCCCATAGGTAATCAGTCTGCACCTGCTTCTATGTCTGTGAGACTGACTCCATCTTCCACCACTCAGGATGGCAGGCTTAGGAGTGGGAGAGCCTATCATAGCCTGGCCAGACGGAGATAGCTCCCGCCCTCTGTCTATTTATACCTGCCTTTCCTGTTCCTCCTTTGCTTGTGTTTCTTCTCTGCTGGTTTCCTGGCCCTGCTGCAGCTTCTTGAACTACTGACCCTCTGCTTGTTATTTACCTTGGCTTTACGGACCACTCTTCTGCTCTGCGTTTTGTACCTCGCTCATCTCCTGGTTTGACTCAGCTCGTTCACCTCGCTTGTTGCTCACGGTGTTCCCGTGGGCAACTTCCCCATTTCCCCGGCTTCTTTGTACCCTTGTCTGTTTGTCTGTCGTGCACCTATTGAGTGTCGGGACGGTCGCCCAGTTGTACCCCGTCGCCTAGGGCGGGTTGTTGCAAGTAGGCAGGGACTGAGTGGTGGGTAGATTAGGGCTCACCTGTCTGTCTCCCTACCCCACCATTACATAATCACAAGCCCATATACCTAGTCTACCCTGGTCCCTGACACTCTATGGACCCCCTTGAGACCCTGGCTCAGAAAATGCAGGGCCTCTCCCTACAGGTCCAGGCCCTGGCTCAGAGGGACAACCAGCCTGATGCTACCCTGATAGTGCCCCTCACCTCACCTCTTGAACTCCACCTCAAGTTGCCTGACCAGTTCTCAGGGGACCGGAAGACTTTTTTCTCCTTTAGGGAGAGTTGTAGGCTCTATTTTCGCTTAAAGCCCCTCTCCTCTGGTTCTGAGAGCCAGCGGGTGGGTATAATTATGTCCCGGCTCCAGGACGGGCCCCAAGAATGGGCCTTCTCCTTGGCTCCTGACGCCCCTGAACTTTCCTCCATTGATCTTTTCTTTTCTGCTCTCGGGCTCATTTATGACGAGACTGACAAGACTGCCTTTGCCAAGAGTCAGCTGGTGACCTTACGTCAGGGTGAGAGACCTGTTGAGGAGTATTGTTCTGACTTTAGGAAGTGATGTGTAGCTTCTCGGTGGAATGACCCTGCCTTAAGGTGCCAGTTTAGATTGGGTCTGTCGAACGCCCTGAAAGACCTGCTAGTTAGCTATCCCTCTTCTGACTCCCTAGATCAGGTTATGGCTTTAGCGGTACGACTTGACCGACGTCTCAGGGAACGACGACTTGAACGTTTTTGTGTTTTCTCCTCTGACTCCCCCATGATGCCACCCGAGGTTCCATTGCTTCATTCTTCCACGGAAGACTCGGAGGTACCTATGCAACTCGGGGTCTCCGTGTTTCCCCAACAACGTAGAGAGTTCCGCAGGAAGAATGGTCTCTGCTTCTACTGTGGGGATGACAAGCATCAAGTGAACAAATGTCCTAGGCGTAAGAATAACCAGTCGGAGGAACTTCCGCGCCAAAGTGACCATCGGGGAGGTCACTTGGGCGCACAGGTATTTCCCGTAAATATGAAACGTAATAAAATCTTGCTTCCCTTTCAGGTCTCTTTTAGTGGTAGGTCTGCTACCGGAAGTGCCTTCGTGGATTCAGGGTCTTCTGCTAATATTATGTCTGTGGAATTTGCTATGTCTCTAGCTATGCCATTGATTGATTTGCCTAAACCTGTCCCGGTAGTGGGTATCGACTCCACTCCTCTTGCTAATGGTTATTTTACACAGCATACCCCTGTTTTTGAACTCCTTGTTGGCTCCATGCATTTGGAGCAGTGCTCTGTACTGGTGAGGCAGGGATTATCGTCCGATTTGGTTTTAGGCCTTCCCTGGTTGCAGTTGCATAATCCCACGTTTGACTGGAATACTGGGGATCTTACCAAATGAGGTAATGAATGCATGATGTCATGTTTTTCTGTTAATTCTATTTCTCCCCCTGAGGAGGTGAACACTCTACCTGAGTTTGTTCAGGACTTCGCTGATGTTTTCTCTAAAGAGGCCTCCGAAGTGTTACCTCCTCATAGAGAAAACGATTGCGCAATTGATTTGGTACCAGGAGCTAAGCTCCCTAAGGGTAGGGCTGGGTCTAGAAATATTAAGGCTGATGCACTGTCACGTAGCTTCTTGGCCAGCCCGCCTTTGGAGGAAGATCCTGCTTGTGTTTTGCCTCCAGGTATAATCATTTCCTCTATTGATTCTGATTTAGTCTCTGAAATTGCAGCTGATCAAGGTTCAGCTCCCGGGAACCTTCCTGAGAACAAGTTGTTTGTACCCCTGCAATTCCGGCTAAGGGTACTTAGGGAAAATCATGACTCCGCACTATCTGGTCATCCAGGCATCCTTGGTACCAAGCACCTCATTGCCAGAAACTATTGATGGCCTGGGTTGCCTAAAGACGTTAAGGCCTACGTCGCCGCTTGTGAAGTTTATGCTAAGTCCAAGACTCCCAGGTCCCGACCAGCGGGCTTACTATGTTCTTTGTCCATTCCCCAGAGACCTTGGACCCATATCTCCATGGATTTTATCACCGATTTGCCTCCATCTCAAGGCAAGTCGGTGGTGTGGGTTGTAGTAGACCGCTTCAGTAAGATGTGCCACTTTGTGCCCCTCAAGAAACTACCCAATGCTAAGACGTTAGCTACCTTGTTTGTCAAACACATCCTGCGTCTCCATGGGGTCCATGACAATATTGTTTCTGACAGAGGGGTACAATTTGTTTCATTGTTTTGGAGAGCCTTCTGTAAAAAGTTGGAGATTGATCTGTCCTTCTCCTCTGCCTTCCATCCTGAAACTAATGGCCAAACTGAGAGGACTAATCAGTCTCTAGAACAATATTTAAGGTGTTTTATCTCTGACTGTCAATATGATAGGGTCTCATTCATTCCCCTCGCCAAATTTTCCCTTAATAATCGGGTCAGTAACTCGTCAGGGGTCTCCCCCTTTTTTTGTAATTTTGGGTTTAATCCACGGTTCTCCTCCGTTTCACCTGGTAGTTCCAACAATCCCGAGGTAGAGGTCGTTTATCGGGAACTGTGCACAGTCTGGGCCCAGGTTCAGAAGAACCTAGAGGTGTCCCAGAGCATACAAAAGACTCAGGCAGATAGAAGATGTTCTGCTAACCCCTTGTTTGTGGTCTGGGATCTGGTGTGGCTATCGTCAAAAAATTTGCGCTTTAAAGTCCCGTCCAAGAAGTTTGCTCCCCGGTTTATAGGGCCGTACAAGGTCATTGAAGTCCTCAACCCTGTCTCCTTCCGACTGGAGTTGCCCCTGTCTTTTCGAGTGCACGACGTGTTTCATGCCTCCCTCTTTAAACGCTGCTCCCCGTCCTTGGCTCCCTCGAGGAAACATCCGGTCCCTGTTCTCACCCCTGAGGGGGTAGAATTCGAGGTGGCCAAGATTGTGGACAGCAGGATGGTCCAAGGCTCCCTCCAGTACCTGGTCCATTGGAGAGGATACGGGCCTGAGGAGAGGACTTGGTTACCCGCCCGGGATGTTCACGCTGGGGTATTGGTCAGGAGGTTCCACCTTTGTTTCCCCAACAAACCAGGTCCACCTAGAAAGGGTCCGGTGGCCCCTCATAAAAGGGGGGGTACTGTAAAGGATCTGCCAGACACAGCTTCTGTGTCAACGCCCAAAGGTAATCAGTCTGCACCTGCTTCTATGTCTGTGAGACTGACTCCATCTTCCACCACTCAGGATGGCAGGATTAGGAGTGGGAGAGCCTATCACAGCCTGGCCAGACGGAGCTAGCTCCCGCCCTCTGTCTATTTATACCTGCCTTTCCTGTTCCTCCTTTGCTTGTGTTTCTTCTCTGCTGGTTTCCTGGCCCTGCTGCAGCTTCTTGAACTACTGACCCTCTGCTTGTTATTGACCTTGGCTTTACTCTTCTGCTCTGCGTTTTGTACCTCGCTCATCTCCTGGTTTGACTCGGCTCGTTCACCTCGCTTGTTGCTCACGGTGTTCCCGTGGGCAACTTCCCCATTTCCCCGGCTTCTTTGTACCCTTGTCTGTTTGTCTGTTGTGCACCTATTGAGTGTAGGGACCGTCGCCCAGTTGTACCCCGTCGCCTAGGGCGGGTCGTTGCAAGTAGGCAGGGACTGAGTGGCGGGTAGATTAGGACTCACCTGTCTGTCTCCCTACCCCATCATTACAGGATGATGCTAATTCGTCAGCATCATACATTTCTATTCACAACGCCCAGCTAGTAAAACAAGTAAAAATTCCCAGATGTTACACACACAATACACGCCCACTTGTACATAACTTTAAACACGCCCAGTTGTACTTAAGAAAGGCTTATTTGCATAAATATAAAAATGGTCATAACTTGGCCAAAAATGCTCGTTTTTGAAAAAAAACAAAACGTTACTGTTATCTACATTGCAGCGCCGATCTGCTGCAATACAAGATAGGGGTTTGAAAATCTGGTGACAGAGCCTCTTTAAACCTATCATAGGTGAACTTCGTATAGTCTGGGGTGTGCCGGATGTGGACATCAACCAAACGAGCCTCACTAGCTATACTGGAATCTAGCCTATCTCGGGCTCTTATGACATTGTTGAAATTACCTCCAAAGACCACCTGCCGACTCGTAAAAAGGTAGGGCTTAATCCTCATAGAGGGACTTTTTCTATCGAACTTAGATTAGGGACCATATATCTTCATTAATTGGAGCATTTATCCCTTTATGAGGACATCTAAAACCAGACACCTCCCCATTTCTTACTGCAAAACCTATCATCTTTCTACCGTTACGGTAAAAAGGACCACACCCCGCTATAGGGCTCGACCGCAAGTGACCAAAAGGAAGGGCAATGTCTACACCTCCAATTGGCTTTATACATGGCCAGCAAGTCTGACAGCTTGGTCTTTGCATAAACAAAATGTCGGCTTCAACCTGGCCAAGAAAATGTTACTTATTCCTGGCGACATTAATGGACGCAAACGTTAACTGAGAGGATACCACCATTCTGAGGGTTTAAGTTAGACAGCTTTTTTCTTCACACTCCCCTTTTTACCTTCTGCATTGGAAGATGAGCCTTTACCCCCTTTTTAATGATACAGAGGTATTAAACTCAATTGGATTTTGGGCCTAATACCTGCAGACCCTCCCCTTTCTTTAGCATTCTCATTTCTGAACTCTGGGCCAGTCTGTTTCCTCGAGGACCCTGCATACCCAGAATTAGAAGACTCGCCACCCCCTGTATGTCCCCTCACCGCCACATCTGGAACCTCACTTTCGGCTTCCTCCGCTGAAGAGAAAGAAATGTTATCAAGAGCTTGGGAGACAAACCAGAGGGCAGTCAATTTTACCTTACTTAGGTATCTTGACCAGAGTTGAAGTAGATATTACTTCTCCTTACCTTTTTTCTTTTTTGTTACCTAGCTTGAGCTTTTTTTCTAGCCTCTTCCTACCATCCTCATGCAAACTTTTATAATGGGAGGACTCAGATTAAGCAGAGTGTTCCTCCTTGCGGATCCTCCCAATTTCCTCATCCAACTTATCCCTCAGGGCTTTAGCAGCAACAGCAACTTCCAGGATCAGGCAAAAGGTTGGCAACCTGCTCCCTATCCTGTTGGTGTTTCTCTAGGCACCTCATTTAGACAAGCAGAAGCAACCTCACAGGTCTCTCCCACTGGGGTCATGACAGCATTAGCAAAGGAACGAGGACAATTGGCGAAAGGGTGACCTAAGTACCCACACAGGTGGTACCTAATCTCCACACAAGATGCAGCCAGATGGCCTACATCCCCAATGCCCACTTTTGAACAGTGCAGTTTGCACTGAAATGTGGGGGTCGACACACCTGTGACAAAGCTTCTGTTGCCCCTAGTAGAATACCAGGATACGACCCCTACCCAGAAAGGGTTCTTCTTAGGTACCATCATCACCTGCCCATACCGTCGAAGCCAAGTCATGATGTCATAACAAGAAAGTTACACGTAACAGGTCAAAATGGTCACTTTCTTGACTTTGCTATTCTGCTGGTAAAGTCGCTGTGTACATACATGATATTACCTATTATGTACTGATCCTTAGTTTCATCCTGTGTTATACTCCAGTGCTGCACTCACTATTCTGCTAGTTGTTGGAACGAGTCAGCAAATTTTTAACAAGCACTAACTTACCTGAGCCCCAAAAATGCAGGGGCAGTTAGTTTTGCCTATCACATTACTGGTGTAAAAATAACACTACCCAGAAAGCAAATCAGCAGGGCAAGCTCTGCCCAGACACTGAATCAGCTGGGAATGCTGAGAAATTTCAGCTCTGAAGCTTACAGAATTGTGAATTCAGCTTTGACTATAACAAAGGGTGTTTCTCAGGATCAGTAAGTGATTCAAAGCTATAAATACTATTTATTATTTCACTAATCCTCATAGAGATGATTACTGTGTTAATAAATGTTACCAAACACGGTGCTACATTGTCAGAAATATCAGGCTGAACGAGGTTGACTGAAGAGTCCTTCATCGGGATTACTGGAGTGTGTAATGATACTGGTGACCTTTGTGAAATCCTCTCATTCTAACCATCACGTCAGGTTCCAAAAACTCAAACTAAATGTTTCATCCGCACTCCTGCTCTCTTGTTACCAAACGTTTCTTACTTCCATCATATATGTAATGCAACTTGGCTGTGTGTTTGGGTGGTTCTTTATCAGTCCTAGTGCATTCTACCATAAAGTCACTGTAAGGCCTCATTTACACGAGCGTGTGCGTTTTGCGCGTTTGCACTTGACAGCTCCGTGTGTCATCCGTGTATGATGCGCGGCTGCGTGATTTTCGCGCAGCCGCCATCATAGAGATGAGGCTAGTCGACGTCAGTCACTGTCCATGGTGCTGAAAGAGTTAACTGATCGGCAGTAACTCTTTCAGCACCCTCGACAGTGCATTCCGATCACCATATCGAGTAACCTGTTTAAAAAAAAAGAGGTTCGTACTTACCGAGAACTTCCCGGCCGTTGCCTTGGTGACGCGTCCTTGGTGACGCGTCCTTGGTGACGCGCCTCTCTTGACATCTGGCCCCACCTCCCTGGATGACGCGGCAGTCCATGTGACCGCTGCAGCCTGTGCTTGGCTTGTGATTGGCTGCAGCTGTCACTTGGACTGAATTGTCATCCCGGGAGGTCAGACTGGAGGAAGAAGCCGAAGAGTTATCGGTAAGTCAGAACTTTTTTTTTTTTTTACACGTTCACGTATATTGGAATCGGAAGTCAATGTCCAGGGTGCTGAACCAGTTTAAACTCTTTCAGCACCCTGCACAGTGACTGTCTCCTGCCGGGTTCGGTCAAAACGAGTTCGGCCGAACCCGGTAAAGTTCGGTTCGCTCATGTCTAAGACACTCCGTTCGGATGTTTGTAAACAGAAAAGCACGTGGTGCTTTTCTGTTTACATTCAGTTTGACAGCTCTTGCGCGAATCACGCAGTTCGCACGGAAGTGGTTTTCACGCACCCATTCACTTCAATGGGTGTGTGATGCGCGAAAAACGCACGATTATAGAACATGTCGTGAGTTTTACGCAACGCACTCGCGCTGCGCAAAATTCACGCATCGTCTGCACTGCCCCATAAAGTAATATAGGTGCGTACGACACGCGTGAAAAGCACGCGTGTCGCACACGCGTATATTACGCTTGTGTAAATGAGGCCTAAAGAAGACAATATACTGCCGATATCTGCGAGTGATTTATGTTTCTGCCAACTCTCCCATAAATATGCACGCTTGGACTGGCCAAAGATTTTCGTCTATTGCCATAGGGACCTCTGGCATCATGTGAAAATCCAAGATACCTGATGCTTGCTTCCCTATGACAGCAGAGATCAAGGGACTGCTGGCTGCCAACATATACCTTAGATTATTGTCAGATCCTGAGGAGACCAAGAAAATAGGTAATAAGGAATTATGCTAAATCAATAAAGAGTATATTGAAAATATTTGAAGCCCATGTAGCCCAACATTTTGAACTCAGAAAACCCTTTTAAATATGTCCTACTTTTAACATCGGCAACTTCAGTTTTCCTAACGGAAGCAATGTTGTTAACAGAACGAGAGAAGGACCTGGGTATTCTGGTTACAAGTAAGCTAAGCAGCAGTACTCAATGTCAAGCAGCTGCTGCAAAAGCAAATTCCATTTTAAGATAAATAAAATAATAAAAACTTGTGATCCCAATGTAATAACCCTCTATAAATCCCTTCTAAGACCACATCTCAAATATGGAATTCAGTTTTAGGCAAAAAAAAAGGTTATAAGAGGGATAGAGAGGGTTCAAAGGCGGATGACTACATTTTTAAATGAGAGGTCTCTCTTACAATGAAAGGCTAGAAAAAAATCTGTCTTGTTCAGCTTGGAAAACATACACCTTACAGGTGATCTTATTAATATGTATAAGTATATGTGTGGCCAATACTAAAACTGGTGCATGATTTATTCATTCCAAGAACTGTACAATTGACCAGGGTAAAATTAACTACATGTGTAGAAAATCTGATTCAGAAATCAATATAGGAAAGGGTTCTTTACAGTTACAGTCATACTATGTAATGCCATTGAGGGTTATATACGGTTTAGCAATCATTGATGAATAATTGACCTAGGAAAGGTTAACCTTGATGGACATGTGTCTTTTTTGCAGTCTAACTATATAATTCTATGTAACTGTGATTTGGTAATACTTCACATTAATGATCTGAATTAAGATGCATTCAGTTATTAACACTGCTTGGTTATTTCACAATACAGCCGGTCTAGATTGGTGTATGCCTATTACCCGTCCTTACACTGTTCCGACCTTGCTAGAAACGTCTGCTGAAAGTTCTAATTTATTTTTGCTCGATCTATGGAAAACTTTGTTTATTTGTGTAAACCTCCATTTACCTGAGAATTCTGAAGATTTGAAAATAAAAATTCTAACCCCTGACCTGTGCCTCAGCCACCATGGGTTTCAATATTCCCCATATATATTTTAAACCAATTCTGCTAACATAGCCCACTCATACTTTCCTCTCTGGAGGGTCATCTTGAACCTTTGTCCTAGCCCTTAGTTATAGTATTATTTAGGGACTGTACAGCACCGTCATTTGGGTACGCGCAGGGCGCATCTCCTGTCATAACGGCAATGCCCCGATGACTTGGCCACCTGATGCTTGCACCCCTTACCTCATGCGTAGTGCCGACCCTAATGAAAGGCGGCTGCATAGGAGGCAGCTTCATTCCCTAGTTTATTCAGTCGTTAGCTAGATGTTATTTTGACAACTGTCTGGCAATTTGATTATTTGGACTTTACGTCAATGTTATTTGGACATTATATGATTGTATTATTTGGGCATTATAAGTTACACCATGAATGGGGGCATCACGAGAAGGTTCTGGACAGCATACCATCTAATGTAAGGCCGGCCCTGACTTTATGACTTTGTTATAAACTCACTATATGGCAGTATTATATGAGCACTCTATCGTGGTATTATGTAGGCACCATATGGAATTCTAATTTGGGAGCTTTGTGAGAGACTAGGAATGCACATTTACACATTTTTTGCCCTGGACCCCCACAGATTTTGCAGTATTAAGCCAGATTCATACATTGGGTTTTTCAATGGTTCAAAAAATTTTTACAAAAATTAACGACTGCAATAGAAATGCACTTCCAAACATATAAAGCTCTATCTATTTATACAGTATAAGACAGCTGAACTGTGTCTCAGTTTTTAACCCCTTAGTGATCACCAATACGCCTATTCACGGCGGTCACTAAGGGGCCATAAGCTGGGCCGCCACCTTTTCACGGCGACCCAGTCTAAGTCCTGCACAGATGTCCCGTGCAGGCTGGAGCCGGGGCTGATGACAGCCGGGCTCCTGCTCCAACACCCGCAATCGCTCCAATGCCCGCAATCGAAGTTTACTTAGATCGCGGCCGTTTAACCCGTTAAATGCCGCGATCAATAGCGACCGCAGCATTTAACTTGTTTAGGGAGGGAGCTCACTCTCTCACCCATCGGTGGCCCGCATATGCAATCGCGGGCCTCCGATGGGGTGACATGGCAGCCGGGGGCCTGATAAAAGGCCCTAGGTCTGCCCTTGGCATATGCCTATTAGTACCAATCAAAACTGCGTCTCATCCAGCAAAAAAACAAGCCCAAAACAATCACTACATTGATGGAAAAATAAAAAAATGACGGCTCTTGGAAAGCGACGATGCGAAAACAAATCATTTTAGTTCAATAGTGCTTTTATTGTGCAAAAGTCGTAAAACATAAAAAAAACTCTACTCATGTGATATCGCCGTAATCGTACCGGCCCATAGAATAAAGGTAATGTGTTATTTACGCCGCACAGTGAACGGCGTCAATTTAAAACGCATAGAACAATGGCAGAATTTCAGTTTTTTTTGTATTTCCCCATAAAAAAAAGTTAATAAAAGTTAATCAAACAATTATATGTACCCCAAAATGGTGCCATTAAAAAATACAACTAATCCCGCAAAAAACAAGTCCTCATACAGCGATGTCGACTGAAAAATAAAAAAGTTATAGCTCTTTGAATGCGACTATAGAAAAACTAATAAAATAGCTTGGTTATTAGGGCCTAAAATAGGCCGGTCACTAAGGGGTTAAGGATTTAATATTCTTTATTTATATATATATTCCCCTCTTTAGCCTAAGACAAATAACTTTTTTGATATATGAATCCAATAAACCAGCGTTATAGTTTTCTAAAGCGCAGATTAAATGCATTTAAGGCCATTATTTTTTACCTTATTTGCTTTAATTTCGCACTTTTCCCCAAATGCAGTATTCAGAGTGCTCCGGCATAGCGGCGCCAAAACAAAGACTGGCGGAATGGACTGACAGATCCCACTTTTCATGTCAAATCACTAAATGAACTCAAAATATGTGTTAGCCCGTTACCCTGTTAAAAGCAGAACATCTCAGCGTTTTTGTTTTCACCCAAACAAAGGGATAATATCTATATAAAATTATTAAGTCCCGGCAAGCTCGAAAAATAAAAAAAAATTGTAACCTTGGCACTAATGCCTCAGTCGCAAATATTTTTAATTGGTTTTAATTTCTTTCCCCCTGCAATGAGTGTCAATTTGCTTTTCCATTAGCCAGGCCTAATGAATGTAATGAAAACATCGTGTTGCTTAAACAATATTAGATTCTTGTCTGCATCAGTCTTGTCCTTTGTCTGCCCTGGCAGTCTATGATTTGAAGCCGCAGCTGTTCCGTTCCTCCAGGACAAACATTTCAATCAGTCCTTTAAATGTACATGACAACTTAATGGCCGAAACTGACATCGGTTTTAATGCGAAACCACCTTTTCAATGGAAATAACGCAAAATAAAAAAAATGAAGGGGGGGGCATAAAAGCTAAGAAGTAAGTAACATAGCATCTGTCTATGTACTGATAATTTCTCTCACAATTTGTATTCTTTAAAAAAAAAAAAATCATTGTAATTAAAATATATTAAAAAAAAATGGTGGCCTCCTATGTAATTTGGCCATCCATTAGCTTTGAAATGGAAGTATGAGAAGCTCCGATTAAATGCATTAGCTGATAATAAGTGCTAACTTGTCCTCTGTCCAATAAATCAAATGTTATATAAGGACACATCAGATTGACCATGTTGTCAGTCGTTCACGTCTCTGAGCCTGGAAGGTTCGGAGAGTCTGAACGGCCAAGCGTCAACGTCTATACAGAGAGTATTCTTAACGTGGTCCAGCCTCAGTCCCCTCCAAACCTCCGCAACTATGTACAATAAAACATAACAAACCACTTACTTGTCGACCAACCATACAGTGCGGGATCCCAGAAGACATGTTTCTCTTATTAGTAGTCGGAGCTGGAGCTGTGTAAAGATAAACTCCCCCAGTCCGAGTCCCTCGAAGGTGGATCTTCACAATCCTGGTCTTATGTTGCTAAACAGAAAAAAGCACATTCAGGCCACTACTAAGGGTATGTTCACACGAGGGCGTCCGTTACGGCTGAAATTACGGGGATGTTTCCGCCTGAAAACATCCCCGTAATTTCAGCCGTACCGGCATGTGCAGGCGCTTGAACGCCGCATCAATTACGGACGTAATTGGCGCTGCTATTCATTGGAGCCAATGAATAACGGCTCCAATTACGGCCAAAGAAGTGACAGGTCACTTCTTTGACGCGGGCGTCTATTTACGCGCCGTCATTTGACAGCGGCGCGTAAATTACGCCTCGTGTGAACAGACAAATGTCTGCCCATTGCTTTCAATGGGCAGATGTTTGCCAGCGCTATTGAGGCGCTATTTTCGGACGTAATTCGGGGCAAAAACGCCCGAATTACGTCCGTAAATAGGCCGTGTGAACATACCCTTAGAAAACTACACGTCTCAACTGACCATAAAAATAAGGTAAATGTTGGCTGAAACGGGCACTTTTGGATGTTTTTTTCTGTTTTACACTAATTGGGAGCAGTATTCAATGTATACATACACAGGCTCTGCAAATACTACAGTAACCCGCAAATCACTCCAATACTTTTTTTTTTTTCTGGTAGACTTTTGTCTTGTCTTGTATTTTCCGGGTTGGACTTTGATGTTTGTGGTTGAACTGAGACCCCTGATATGCACACAAGTCATGCCTTAGGTCATGTGAATTTTCCAATAAGAGACAGCTAAGAGGAAATCAGTGGCTTGAGCCTCCCACCACCCGAGGATGCCTGCTATAGCCTGCTAGAACACAATTCCAATCTCCCTCCCAAGTACACCCAATTGGGGGTTTTAGGCACAATCGGCTTCACAACTAGAGTTTGCTAAATGCATTTATTATTGGCAGATTCCCTCTCTGCTTTTTTACTTAGACCTTTCATAATGATACACATACGTGTCAATACTCAGACAGCAGAGGGTCTCTGTGCTCAAACAGTATATGGGTCCCTTCCTTTCTAATAGCTTATTATAGGGCGTTTCCCTTATATCTCTCTAGCAATCCACTAGTAATTGTGAGCCATGAATTCATTAGTGGGAAGCTGTTTTTCAGTAGACAGTGGGCCCCTTACCTATTAACCCCCTGTGCAGCTACACAGGTTGCACAAATAGTATGTCATTAATGGTACACTAAGCAACTGACTATCACTTATTGATTACTGATTTTATTTATTCAACTAAAGTACCGAATGTTCCTCATTACTTTCGAATATTCTTCTCGTCTCTCTTGTCCAAGTTATTTTTTGTATACAATTTACTTACATTCAAGGCTGGCTCCAGGTTTATGTGGGCTCTGGGGGCGACAGACAGCGTGGAAACTCATGGTGGCAGGAAAATGGCAGAAAAGCGCAGTTTGTGCCCCCATATAGATGTCGGCAAAGCTCTGGCCGGGGATTTCGCTCAAGGAGTAGCCCCTGATGTCACTGTCCATATATGGATTTTGATGTAAGGGGCTTCTCCAGGGGTAGAATCACTGGTCAGAGCATCGGCAATGCTCTGGACAGGGACGTCAGGGGCTCTTTCTAGGAGCGGAATCTCTGGCCAGAGCATCGGCAATGCTCTGGCCGGTTATTCCGCTCCTGGAGGAGCCATGGTGTCAGAGTAAGCACTCGGTGTAATGACGGGGGTAGGGAAACGGACAAGTGAGCCCTAATCTACCCGCCACTCTGTCCCTGCCTACTTGCAACGACCCGCCCTAGGCAACGGGGTACAACTGGGCGGCGGTCAAACGAGACAAACAGACAAGGGAACACAAAGCAAAGGAAAATGGGGCAGTTGCCCACGGCAACACCGTGATATAGCTATATTACACTGTGTGGGGGGCACTATGGGAGTATGACACTTTGTGGGATGAACCAGGTGTGTATGGGCGGGGATTTGGTGAGAATAGAGGCGTGGTTTAAAAGAAAAAAAATTACCGATGCCTGCCACATTGATTGTCCCTCTTTGTGATAGCACTGTCTACAGGGGGGGGCTGTATAGCACTGTCTACAGGGGGGGCTGTATAGCACTGTCTACAGGGGCGCTGTATTGCACTGTCTACAGGGGGGGCTGTATAGCACTGTCTACAGGGGGCTGTATAGCACTGTCTACAGGGGGGGCTGTATAGCACTGTCTACAGGGGGCTGTATAGCACTGTCTACAGGGGGTGCTGTATAGCACTGTCTACAGGGGGGGCTGTATAGCACTATCTACAGGGGGGGCTGTATAGCACTGTCTACAGGGGGCTGTATAGCACTGCAGAGGCGTAGCTAGGGGGGGCAGGCGGGGCACGTGCCCCGGGCGCAGTTCAGAGGGGGGCGCCAGCGCCCCCTCCTCCTGCACTATAATTGTACCTGTGTCGCAAGGACACAGGTACAATTAGAAGCAATGAATGACCGGGCACGTTCCGTGCCCGGCCATTCAGCGCCTTTCCGCGAATGAAGCGACTGGTACCTTTTGTACCAGTGACGCTTCCGTCGATGAAAGGCGCTGACTGACTGACAGGGAAAGTCATCCTGCCCAGCCAATCAGCGCCTTTCATAGACGCTGCGTTCAACCCCCTGGAGACCTGCGCAGAAGAGAGCAGGTCTCCATGGCTGCCGGACGGCGTGGGAGCGGGAATAAGGTGAGTTTGAATTTTTTTATTATTTTTTAATTGTAATAGAAGTGTGGCTGTATCTGCGGGGGGGGGGACTTTGTCTACACGGGGGACTTTATCTACGGGGGGTGTCTATCTACAGGGGGACTATATCTACAGGGCTGGGCTATATACAGGGGGACTATATCTACAGGGCTGGGCTATATACAGGGGGACTATATCTACAGGGCTGGGCTATATACAGGGGGACTATATCTGCTGGGCTATATACAGGGGGACTATATCTACAGGGGGCTATATACAGGTGGACTATATCTACAGGGCTGGGCTATATACAGGGGGACTATATCTACAGGGGGACTATATCTACAGGGGGGCTATATACAGGGGGACTATATCTGCTGGGCTATATACAGGGGGACTATATCTACAGGGGGGCTATATACTGGAGTGGGCTGTCTATAGAGCACCATATACAGGGGTGGGCTATATAGTATATAGCCCCCTGTAGATATAGCCCACCCCTGTATATGGTGCTCCATAGATAGCCCACCCCAGTATATAGCCCCCGCTGTAGATATAGTCGCCCTGTATATAGCCCAGCCCTGTAGATATAGCCCCCTGTAGATATATTCCCCCTGTGTATAGCCCCCCTGTGTATAGCCCACCCCTGTAGATATAGCCCCCTGTGTATAGCCCACCCCTGTATATAGCCCCCCTCTGTAGATATAGCCCACCCCTGTATATAGCCCCCCTCTGTAGATATAGCCCACCTTTGTATATAGCCCCCCTTTGTAGATATAGCGCACCTTTGTATATAGCCCCCCTCTGTAGATATAGCCCCCCTGTGTATAACCCACCCCTGTAGATATAGCCCCCCTGTGTATATCCCAGCCCTGTGTATATCCCAGCCCTGTGTATATCCCAGCCCTGTGTATATCCCAGCCCTGTGTATATCCCAGCCCTGTAGATATGGTCCCCCTGTAGATATGGTCCCCCTGTAGATATGGTCCCCCTGTAGATATGGCCCACCCCTGTATATCGTCCCCCTGTAGATATATCCCACCCCTGTATATAGTATCCCACAAATAGCTCCCCCTATAGTGCTCCACAGAAAGCCCACCCCTGTATATAGCCCCCTTGTACATATAGTCCACCCCTGTATATAGTGCTCCACAGATAGCCCACCCCTGTATATAGCCCCTTGTACATATAGTCCACCCCTGTATATAGTGCTCCACAGATAGCCCACCCTTGTATATAGTATATACAGGGGTGGGCTATCTGTGGAGCACTATATACAGGGGTGGACTATCTAGTGGAGCACTATATACAGTGGAGGAAATAAGTATTTGATCCCTTGCTGATTTTGTAAGTTTGCCCACTGTCAAAGTCATGAACAGTCTAGAATTTTTAGGCTAGGTTAATTTTACCAGTGAGAGATATATTATATAAAAAAAAAAAAAGAAAATCACATTGTCAAAATGATCTATATTTATTTGCATTGTGCACAGAGAAATAAGTATTTGATCCCCTACCAACCATTAAGAGTTCAGCCTCCTCCAGACCAGTTACACGCTCCAAATCAACTTGGTGCCTGCATTAAAGACAGCTGTCTTAAATGGTCACCTGTATAAAAGACTCCTGTCCACAGACTCAATTAATCAGTCTGAGGCCTCATGCACACGACCGTAAAAACTCCCGTTATTACGGGTCGTAATTACGACCCGTAATAACGGGCTCATAGACTTCTATTGGCGACGGGTGCCTTCCCGTTTTCTCACGGGAAGGTGCCCGTGCCGTTGAAAAAGATAGAACATGTCCTATTTCAGGCCATAATAACGGCACGGACAGTCCATAGAAGTCTATGGAGCTCTCGTAATGACGGGTGGCTACATGTGTGCACCCGTCATTACGGCAGCGTTGCTAAGCGACGTCAGTAAATAGTCACTGTCCAGGGAGCTGAAAGAGTTAACTGATCGGCAGTAACTCTTTCAGCACCCTGGACAGTGACTACCGATCAGTATAAACCTGTAAAAAATAAAAATAAAAGACTTTCATACTTACCGACAACTTCCTGCTTCCTCCAGTCCGGTCTCCCGCCCGTTGCCTTGGTGACGCGTCCCTCTCGACATCCGGCCCGACGTCCTGGATGACGTTTCAGGCCATGTGACCGCTGCAGCCAATCACAGGTCAATCACAGGCTGCAGCGGTCACATGGACTGCCGCGTCATCCAGGGATGTCGGGCTGGATGTGAAGAGAGGGACGCGTCACCAAGACAACGGCCGGGTAAGTATGAATTTCTTTAACTTTTATTACAGAAAAGGCTGTCCCTTCTCTCTATCCTGCACTGATAGAGAGAAGGGGCTGCCGATTAGTGCAGTGCTATTTTGCCGCCAAAAACGTGCCCGTAAATACGGGTGGAATACGGGTGACACCGGACCCATATTTACGGGCACGGGTTCGTAAATACTGGTGCAAAACGGGTGGAATACGTGTGACACCGGACCCGTATTTACGCCAGTATTTACGGGTGGGAAAAAATACGGTCGTGTGCATGAGGCCTGACTCTAACCTCTACAACATGGGCAAGACCAAAGAGCTTTCTAAGGATGTCAGGGACAAGATCATAGACATGCACAAGGCTGGAATGGGCTACAAAACCATAAGTAAGATGCTGGGTGAGAAGGAGACAACTGTTGGTGCAATAGTAAGAAAATGGAAGACATGCAAAATGACTGTCAATCGACATCGATCTGGGGCTCCATGCAAAATCTCACCTCGTGGGGTATCCTTGATCCTGAGGAAGGTGAGAGCTCAGCCGAAAACTACACGGTTGGAACTTGTTAATGATCTCAAGGCAGCTGGGACCACAGTAACCAAGAAAACCATTGGTAACACATTACGCCGTAATGGATTAAAATCCTGCAGTGCCCGCAAGGTCCCCCTGCTCAAGAAGGCACATGTACAGGCCCGTCTGAAGTTTGCAAATGAACATCTGGATGATTCTGAGAGTGATTGGGAGAAGGTGCTGTGGTCAGATGAGACTAAAATTGAGCTCTTTGGCATTAACTCAACTCGCCGTTTTTGGAGGAAGGGAAATGCTGCCTATGACCCAAAGAACACCGTCCCCACTGTCAAGCATGGAGGTGGAAACATTATGTTTTGGGGGTGTTTCTCTGCTAAGGGCACAGGACTACTTCACCGCATCAATGGGAGAATGGATGGAGCTATGTACCGTCAAATCCTGAGTGACAACCTCCTTCCCTCCACCAGGACATTAAAAATGGCTCGTGGCTGGGTCTTCCAGCACGACAATTACCCGAAACATACAGCCAAGGCAACAAAGGAGTGGCTCAAAAAGAAGCACATTAAGGTCATGGAGTGGCCTAGCCAGTCTCCAGACCTTAATCCCATCGAAAACTTATGGAGCGAGCTGAAGATCCGAGTTGCCAAGCGACAGCCTCGAAATCTTAATGATTTACAGATGATCTGCAAAGAGGAGTGGGCCAAAATTCCATCTAACATGTGTGCAAACCTCATCATCAACTACTAAAAATTTCTGACTGCTGTGCTTGCCAACAAGGGTATTGCCACCAAGTATTAAGTCTTGTTTGCCAAAGGGATCAAATACTTATTTCTCTGTGCACAATGCAAATAAATATATATAATTTTGACAATGTGATTTTTATTTTATTTTTTTAAATATAATCTATCTCTCACTGGTAAAATTAACCTAGCCTAAACATTCTAGACTGTTCATGTCTTTGACAGTGGGCAAACTTACAAAATCAGCAAGGGATCAAATACTTATTTCCTTCACTGTATACAGGGGTGGACTATATGTACAAGGGGGGGCTATATACAGGGGTGGACTATCTGTGAAACACTATATACAGGGGTGGACTATATGTGGAGCACTATATACAGGGGTGGGCTATATCTACAGGGGGGCTACATACATGGTTGGGCTATCTGTAGAGCTCTATATACAGGGGTGGGCTATATCTACAGGGGGCTATATACAGGGGTGGGCTATCTGTAGAGCACTATAGGGGGAGTTATTTGTGGGACACTATATACAGGGGTGGTCTATATGGGGGCACTATCTACAGGGGGCTCTATGGCAGGCACTATCTACAGGGGGCTCTATGGCAGGCACTATCTACAGGGGGCACAGTGTGTGTGTGTGGGACATGGTGCTATTATAATTAGAGGTGCAGTGTATGGCGCTATTATATTTAGGGGCGTAGTGTGTGGTATAATGATAACTGTATATTTATTTATAGGTGCAGAAATGTTGGAAAAGTGAGAAGCTGAAGACATGTGAGCGGCAAACTGCAGAAATGGGCTGTGACCGGGAGAAGTCATCATAGAGGTCTGGACCGGATGGAGAAAAAGAGCTAGAATCTGAGATGTCACCGGTGAGTCACTTAATGTAAATGTTTATTCTGCCTCTAATCAGAACTGTAGTCACTGTATGATCTGCAGCGAGATGATGGTTGGTATGATTATGATAGGATTTATTTTTTGTGAAACGGCATCTCCCAGCATATCCTTACCATTGTTCGGGCTATGCTGGGAGCTGTAGTTTTACGCCGTACAAACCTATACTGCAGGGGTTGCACTAAATTGAGCTGTATTTGTTCTGGGGCTTTATATATGTACCGAGCTTGGTTCTGGTGTTGTGTATAGAACCATATTGCTTGTGAAATGTACATATAATTTTATGCTCGCGTTACATAAAAAGAAATGACACGTCGATTTGTAGAGAAAACAAACACGGCGAGGGGGACGGAGATGTCGGGAAAGAGGTTGGGGGGGGGCGCCAAACGTAATCTTTGCCCCGGGTGCTGGAGAACCTAGCTACGCCTCTGAGCACTGTCTGCAGGGGGGGGGGGGCTGTATAGCACTGTCTACAGGGGGGGCTGTATAGCACTGTCTACAGGGGGCTTTATAGCACTGTCTACAGGGGGGCTTGTATAGCACTGTCTACAGGGGGGGGCTGTATAGTACTGTCTACAGGGGACTGTATAGCACTGTCTACAGGGGGGGGCTTTATAGCACTGTCTACAGGGGGCTGTATAGCACTGTCTACAGGGGGCTGTATAGCACTATCTACAGGGGGGGCTGTATAGCACTGTCTACAGGGGGCTGTATAGCACTGTCTGCAGGGGGGCTGTATAGCACTGTCTACATGGGGGGCTGTATAGCACTGTCTACAGGGGGCTTTATAGCACTGTCTACAGGGGGTCTGTATAGCACTGTCTACAGGGGGGCTTTATAGCACTGTCTACAGGGGGGCTGTATAGCACTGTCTACAGGGGGGGCTTTATAGCACTGTCTACAGGGGGCTGTATAGCACTGTCTACAGGGGGCTCTGTATAGCACTGTCTACAGGAGGGGGCTGTATGGCACTATTTACAGGGGGGCACTATCTACAAGGGCGGGCTGTGTGTGGCACTCAGGGGAGGGGGCCCCGGTCAAAAGTTTGCTATGGGGCCCAGTGTTTCCTAGTTATGCCCCTGGCGGAAGGGGTTTTAGGGCGATTCTGTGAGCTCTCTCTATAAAATGCTCAACTGAGAAACACTCATAAATTTCACTACATCTTCCCCCTATGGGAGGTACAAACAGGGGCGTAGCTAAAGGCTCATGGGCCCCGATGCAAAAGTTCTTATTTGGCCCCCCTCCCCCGCAAACTTCTCATGGCCAAGGGTCCACAGCTTTCAGCTGCATCGCTGGGTCTCCTAAGTGACCCAACAATGCAGCACTAGCATCCAGGGTCATCACTAAGGCTGGGTTCACAGGCACTATTTACAGACGTAATTCGGGCGTTTTAGCCCCGAATGACGTCCGAAAATGTGGCTCAAAAGCGTCGGCAAACATCTGCCCATTCATTAGAATGGGTCTTACGATGTTCTGTGCCGACGGTCATTTTTTTTACGCGCCGCTGTCAAAAGGCAGCGCGTAAAAAAGACGCCCGCGTCAAAGATGTGTCTGTCACTTCTTCAGACGTAAATGGAGCCGTTTTCCATGGACTCCGTAATGGACACAGCGAAAGACGCCTGCACATGCCTTTACGGCTGAAATTACGGTGCTGGTTTCTACTGAAAACAGCACCGTAATTTCAGCCGTAACGGACGCTGCCGTGTGAACATACCCTCAGGGCTTAAAATGTCATTGGAAATAGCCCCAATACACATGTGTCCGCCCCCCAAAAAATGTGTGTATAGGAGACAGCATAGCATATCTATAGCACTACGACCCTATAAACTATGGATAGGATTAGATACATTGGCTCAGCAGACAGTATCACACATGATAGGATTAGATACAGTGGCTCAGCAGACAGTATCACACATGATGGGATTAGATACAGTGGCTCAGCAGACAGTATCACACATGATTGGATTGGATATAGGGCCCAGCAGACAGTATCACACATGATGGGATTAGATACAGTGGCCCAGCAGACAGAATCACACATGATAGGATTAGATACAGTGGCTCAGAAGGCAGTATCACACATGATAGGATTAGATACAGTGGCTCAGCAGACAGTATCACACATGATTGGATTAGATATAGGGCCCAGCAGACAGTATCACACATGATAGGATTAGGTACAGTGGCTCAGCAGACAGTATCACACATGATTGGATTAGATATAGGGCCCAGCAGACAGTATCGCACATGATAGGATTAGATACAGGACTCAGCTCGCTGACATTGCGGCTCCAGCGCTGGACCCAGGAAAGGTAAGAATAATAATTTTGCTTCTTTGTGTTACGTATTATTTTTGTGTGTTTGTGTTTTTTTACAGGCTCGGTTGTTGGACTTCGGATACGAGGACTTCAATGACGGCGTTTTTTTATTCTCAATAAAATGGTTAATGAGGGTTGTCTTTTTTTATTTAAATAAAATATTTTTTCTATGTGCTTGTATCCTTTTAAACTTTATTATCACCGCCTTAGTAATGGCCGCTGGCTGATTGACAACCTCCATTACTAAGGCGGGGCTTAATGTTAGCCGGTGCAAAGGCCAACACTAGCCCCCATTATTACCCCGGTACCCACCGCCACCAGGGGTACTGGGAAGAGCCGGGTACGAACCAGTGCCCGTCCATCTGTAGTGACGGTCAGGCACCGGGGCGGCCGCAGGCTGGTAGTATTAGGCTGGGGAAGGCCAAAAAGAGTGGCACCTACCACCCTGGCAATGCTAGGCTGCTGCTGCTGTGTGGTTTCTGGCTGGTTATGAAAATTGGGGGGGACCCGACATCGTTCTTTCCAATTATTTTTTTTAAATGACGTGGGGTCCCCCCATTTTTAATAACCAGCCAGATACAATAAAGCAACAGCAGCCTAGCATTACCAGGGTGGGAAGGGCCACTATTTTTGGCCTTTCCCCTCCTGATAATACCAGCCTGCGGCCACCCCAGTGGCCGACCATCACTACAGATGGTCAAGTACTGGATGGTACCCGGCTCTTCCCAGCACCCCTGGTGGCGGTGGGTACCGGGGTAATAATGGGGGTTAGTGTTTGCCTCTGCACCAGCTAACACTAAGCCCCGCCTTAGCAATGGATGCTGTCAATCAGCCGGCGGCCATTACTAAGGCGGTAGTAATATCGTTTAAAAAAAAACACAAAGACATAGAAAAAATATTTTATTGAAATAAAAAAAAAAACACACAACCCTCATTAACCATTTTATTGATAATTTAAAAAAAGCCATCATCGAAGTAGTCCTGGAATCCGACATAGTCCAACGAACCTGTAAGAAAACACACAAAAAAAAAGGTTAGTAACACATGTGTTAGGCTTAGATACAGGGCCCATGTGTGGTACGGTCTGTGGGACCCTGTATCTAAGCCTACCACAAGGTAGGCTTAGATACAGGGTCCAGCAGACAGTAATCTTATACAGTATAAGATTACTGTATGCTGGGGCCCTGTATCTAAACCTACCGTGTGGTAGGCTTATATACAGTGCCTATCAGACAGGATCACACATGGGCCATGTATCTAAGCCTACCATGTGATTGGCTTAGATACAGGGCCCAGCAGACAGGATCACACAATCTGTGATCCTGTCTCATGGGCAGGGGCGTAACTAGGAAAGACTGGGCCCCATAGCAAACTTTTGACTGGGGCCCCCCCTCCCCTGGGTGTCACACAACCCCCCCCTTGTAGATAGTGCCTTTTTTTACAGCCCCCCCTGTAGATAACGCCATACAGCCCCCCTCTGTAGATAACGCCATACATCCCCCTGTAGAGTACGCCATACAGCCCCCTGTAGATAATGCCATACAGCCCCCCTGTAGATAACGCCATACAGCCCCCCTGTAGATAACGCCATACAGCCCCCCCTCTGTAGATAGCGCCATACAGCCCCCCTGTAGATAACGCCATACAGCCCCCCCTCTGTAGATAGCGCCATACATCCCCATGCAGAGTACGCCATACAGCCCCCCTGTAGATAACGCCATACAGCCCCCCTGCAGAGAACGCCATACAGCCCCCCCTGTAGAGAACGCCATATAGCCCCCCCTGTAGGGAACGCCATACAGCCCCCCCCCCTGTAGAGAACGCCATACAGCTCCCCTCTGTAGAGAACGCCATACAGCTCCCCCTGTAGGGAACGCCATACAGCATTCCCCCCCCCCTGTAGGGAACGCCATATAGCTCCCCCCCTGTAGGGAACGCCATACAGCGTCCCCCCTCCCAACAAAAATGCGACCTACAGTGTGTCCTACAAAATACATGTATCCCCTCTCCACAGGATCTCCACAGGATAAGGGATACATGTGTGATCGCTGGCAGCGATAGGGAGAACGGGGGACTGAAAGTCCCCTGAACTTCTCCATTACTAACCTCTGACTTCCGGCGTCTGCGCAGCTCAATAAAAATGAAAGGAGCACTGGTCACGCATGCGCAAAAGCACGACCGGCGCTCCATTCATTTCTACGGAGCTGCCGACACAGACCCCGGAAGTCCGAGGTTTGTGATGGAGAACTTCAGGGGACTTTCAGTCCCCCGTTCTCCCTATCAATGCTAGCGATCACACATGTATCCCCTGTCCTGTGGAGATCCTGTGGAGAGGGGATACATGTCCTGTGGAGAGGGGGAGGGGATACATGTCCTGTGGAGAGGGGATACATGTCCTGTGGAGAGGGGGAGGGGATACATGTCTGTTGCTCTATTTTGCACCTTCAGGACCAGACACCGTTTAGCCATTTTTAGCACGTGTTAGTTAAATGGCTATAACTTTTTTATTTGTTGGGCTAACGACGTGATTTTTGCGACGTTTTTTCCGTAGACAATGCAGGTTTCATTTTTTATCGTTTTTATACACACCTTTTTTGCTATTTTAGAATTTTTATTCATAAAGTTTGAAAATAATAGTAAAAAAATAAGCTTTTTTACGTTTGAGCTATTTGTTTTTGGTAATAACATAGTTTTACCCTAAAATAGACCGTTTATTTGTGATCGCCATTGTCTACCGTAAATTTTTATATATTACATGTCTATATTAGGGTAATTGGGTCAGCGCTAGCGTTACAACAATGATTGGCGGGGGGGGAACGTTTTTTTTTTGGGGGGTGGGTATTTTATATGTATTTATTATTTAAATTTTTTTTGCACTTTACTTTATTATTTTTTTATTACTATGGTCTGTCCCCCAAAGGTCAAAGAAGACCTTTGGGGAACTTTATATTTTTTTTTTCTTTCTTTTACACCATGTTTTTCCACTGTAACTGGAGCTGCACAGCAGCCCCAGTTACAGGGGAAATCAGCCCTCTCATAGTGACGATTGTCACTAATAGGGCTGTGCTGGGTCTTGTTAGACCCAGCAGCAGTCTGCCACTAATGGCACCCGGCGATCATGTGACCAGTCACATGATCACCGGGTGGAATAGAGACAGCGCCTCTGCTGCTGTCTCTATTCCTGTACACAGCGCGCATTGAGCGCTGTGTACAAGTGATCAGAGAAGACAGAAGCAGCTTCTATCCTCTCCTCAGGGTCCCCGGCAGTCACTGACAGCCGGAGACCCGACATTCAGCTGCCCGATCGCGCGGGCAGCAAGTTAAAACCCGAGCCGTAGAAAGTCTATGTGTTAGGGATCTGCCAGGTACTACGTCTAGGTATACTCCTGGGATTAATCAATCCACACCTGAGGCCAGACCTGTTAGACTGACACCGTCTCCCACCAACCAGGGTGGCAGGCTCAGGAGTGGGAGAGCCTATCGCGGCCTGGTCAGTCGGAGTTAGCTCCGCCCCCTGTCCTTTATTACCTGCCGTGTTCTCTTCCTCAGTGCTTGTAATTCTTCTGGATTCCTGGCCCCACTGCTGCTTGCTCCAGCCTGCTTCTGCCGTGCTTCTGCCTTGCTGCAGTTCCGCTTAACCTGCTTCGCTTTGCCCCTGGCTTGCTTCCTTCTCCATGCTCACGTTGGTATACTCCACTTCATCCTGGTCCTGACTATTCATTCACCACTCCGTTTCCTCGCGGCGTTCCGTGGGCTACTGCCCCTTCCCTTGCGTGTTCCCTGTTTGTTCTCCCGTGCACTTAGATAGCGTAGGGACCGCCGCCCAGTTGTACCCCGTCGCCTAGGGCGGGTCATTGCAAGTAGGCAGGGACAGGGCGGTGGGTAGATTAGGGATCACTTTCCCTTCACCTCCTTCCTGCCATTACATAATTACAAGCCCATACCTAGTCTACCATTCTCCTACGCTGACGCTATCATGGACCCCCTTGAGACCCTGACCCAGCAGATGCAGGGCCTCTCCCTACAGGTCCAGGCCCTGGCCCAGAGGGTCAACCAGGGTGACGCTGCCTTAGTAGTACCCCTCACCTCACCTCTAGAACCCGACCTCAAGTTACCTGACCGGTTCTCAGGGGACCGTAAGACGTTTCTCTCCTTCCGCGAGAGTTGCAGACTGTATTTCCGCCTAAAACCCCACTCCTCAGGTTCCGAGAACCAGCGGGTGGGTATCATCATATCCCGACTCCAGGAAGGGCCCCAAGAGTGGGCCTTCTCCTTGGCTCCTGACGCCCCTGAACTTTCCTCTGTTGATCGTTTTTTCTCTGCCCTCGGACTCATTTACGACGAGACTGACAGGACTGCTTTAGCCGAGAGTCAGCTGGTGACCTTACGTTAGGGTAGGAGACCGGTTGAGGAATACTGTTCTGATTTTAGAAAGTTGTGCGTAGCTTCTCGGTGGAATGATCCGGCCCTAAGGTGCCAGTTTAGGTTAGGATTATCTGACGCCCTGAAGGATCTGCTGGTTAGCTACCCCTCTTCTGACTCCCTTGACCAGGTTATGGCCCTAGCAGTACGACTTGACCGACGTCTCAGGGAACGTCAGCTTGAACGTTTCAATGTGCTCCCCTCTGACTTTTCTGCGATCCCCCCCGAGGTCCCGTCCCCTCGCCCCTCCACGGAGGACTCGGAGGTACCTATGCAACTCGGGGCCTCCATGTCCCCTCGACAACGTAGGGAGTTTCGCAGAATGAATGGTCTCTGCTTCTACTGTGGGGACGACAAGCATCTACTGAACACCTGTCCCAGGCGCAAGAATAAAAAGCCGGAAAACTTCCGCGCCTAAGTGATCATCGGGGAGGTCACTTGGGCGCACAGGTATTTCCCGTTAATGTGAAACGCAATAAAATTTTGCTTCCCTTTCAGGTCTAGTTTGCTGGCCGGTCTGCCACGGGCAGTGCTTTCGTGGATTCTGGCTCATCTGCTAATATCATGTCTGTGGAATTTGCTATGTCTCTAAAGATGCCTTTTATTGATTTACCTTATCCTATCCCTGTAGTAGGTATCGACTCAACCCCCCTTGCTAATGGTTATTTTACTCAGCATACTCCTGTTTTTGAACTCCTGGTTGGCTCCATGCATTTGGAGCAGTGCTCTGTACTGGTGATGCAGGGATTATCGTCTGATCTGGTATTAGGTCTTCCCTGGTTGCAGTTGCATAATCCCACGTTTGATTGGAATACTGGGGAGCTTACCAAATGGAGTAATGAATGTCTTATGTCATGTCTTTCTGTTAACTCTATTTCTCCCCGGGAGGAGGTAAACACGCTTCCTGAGTTTGTTCAGGACTTCGCCGATGTGTTTTCTAAGGAGGCCTCCGAGGTGTTGCCCCCCCATAGAGATTACGATTGCGCCATCGATTTGGTGCCTGGTGCCAAGCTTCCTAAGGGTAGGATATTTAATCTTTCATGTCCTGAACATGAAGCTATGAGGGTGTATATCCAAGAATGCCTGGCCAAGGGTTTCATTCGCCCCTCGACTTCTCCTGTAGGTGCTGGCTTCTTCTTCGTGGGGAAGAAGGATGGTGGTTTTAGGCCGTGCATTGATTATCGTAACCTGAATAAGGTCACCGTAAGGAACCAGTACCCACTTCCTTTGATTCAGGATCTTTTTAATCAGGTTCAGGGAGCCCAATGGTTTTCTAAGTTCGATCTACGGGGGGCATATAACCTTATCCGCATCAAAGAGGGGGATGAGTGGAAAACTGCGTTCAACACACCCGAGGGTCATTTCGAATACCTGGTCATGCCCTTTGGGTTGTGTAATGCCCCTGCTGTCTTCCAGAATTTTATTAATGAAATCCTGAGAGATTACCTGGGTAATTTTCTTGTTGTGTACCTTGATGACATACTGGTGTTTTCCAAGGACTGGTCCTCCCACGTGGAGCATGTCAGGAAGGTGCTCCAGGTCCTTCGGGAGAATAATCTGTTTGCTAAGACTGAAAAATGTGTCTTTGGGGTACAGGAGATACCATTTTTAGGGCAAATCCTCACTCCTCATGAATTCCTCATGGACCCTGCCAAGGTTCATGCTGTGGCGGAATGGGTCCAACCTGCCTCCCTTAAGGCGTTACAGTGTTTTTTAGGGTTCGCCAACTATTACAGGAGATTTATTGCCAACTTCTCGGTCGTCGCTAAGCCTCTTACGGACCTTACTCGCAAGGGTGCTGATGTCCTCCATTGGCCCCCTGAGGCCGTCCAGGCCTTTGAGACCCTCAAGAAGTGCTTTATCTCGGCCTCCGTGCTGATTCAGCCCAACCAAGAGGAGCCATTTATTGTGTAGGTTGACGCATCCGAGGTGGGAGTGGGGGCCGTCTTGTCCCAGGGTACCAGCTCCCTCACCAATCTCCGCCCCTGTGCTTACTTCTCTAGGAAGTTTTCGCCCACGGAGAGTAACTATGATATTTGCAACCGCGAACTTCTAGCCATTAAATGGGCTTTTGAAGAGTGGCGGCACTTCCTTGAGGGGGCCAGACACCAGGTAACGGTCCTTACGGATCACAAGAATCTGGTTTTCCTAGAATCGGCCCGGAGGCTTAATCCTAGACAAGCTCGGTGGGCACTATTCTTTACCAGATTTAATATCTTGGTTACCTATAGGGCTGGGTCCAAGAATATTAAGGCTGATGCTCTGTCACGTAGTTTCATGGCCAATCCTCCTTCCGAGAAGGATCCTGCTTGTATTTTACCCCCTGGTATAATCGTTTCTGCCACGGATTCTGATTTAGCTTCTGATATTGCGGCTGATCAGGGTTCAGCTCCCGGGAACGTCCCTGGGGACAAACTGTTTGTTCCCCTGCAATACCTGCTAAGGGTACTCAGGGAAAACCATGACTCCGCTCTATCTGGTCATCCTGGCATCTTGGGCACCAAACACCTCATTACCAGAAACTATTGGTGGCCTGGGTTGCCTAAAGACGTTAGGGCTTACGTCGCCGCTTATGAGGTTTGCGCTAGGTCCAAAACCCCTAGGTCCCAACCTGCGGGCCTACTACGTTCCTTGCCCATTCCCCAGAGACCTTGGACCCATATCTCCATGGATTTTATCACTGATTTGCCCCCATCTCAGGGCAAGTCGGTGGTGTGGGTGGTAGTAGACCGCTTCAGCAAGATGTGCCACTTTGTGCCCCTTAAGAAGCTACCTAACGCCAAGACGTTAGCTTCTTTGTTTGTGAAACACATCCTGCGTCTCCATGGGGCCCCAGTCAATATCGTTTCTGACAGAGGGGTACAATTTGTTTCCTTATTTTGGAGAGCTTTTTGTAAAAAGTTGGAGATTGATCTGTCCTTCTCCTCCGCCTTCCATCCCGAAACTAATGGCCAAAAACGGAAAGGACTAACCAATCCCTGGAACAATATTTAAGGTGTTTCATCTCTGACTGTCAATTCGATTGGGTCTCATTCCTTCCCCTTGCTGAATTTTCCCTGAATAACCGGGTCAGTAACTCGTCAGGGGTCTCCCCGTTTTTCTGTAATTTCGGGTTTAACCCAAGGTTCTCCTCCGTTTCCCCTGGTTGTTCCAATAATCCTGAGGTAGAGGATGTTCATCGGGAACTGTGCACAGTCTGGGCCCAGGTTCAGAAGAACCTAGAGGCGTCCCGGAGCGCACAAAAGATTCAGGCTGATAGTAGACGTTCTGCTAACCCCCGGTTTGTCGTCAGGGATTTGGTCTGGTTGTCGTCCAGGAACTTGCGCCTTAAGGTCCCGTCCAGGAAGTTTGCTCCCCGATTTATTGGACCTTATAAGATCATTGAAGTCCTCAACCCTGTATCCTTCCGTCTTGAGCTGCCCCCATCCTTTCGCATACATGACGTCTTCCATGCCTCCCTCCTCAAACGCTGCTCCCCGTCCTGGTCTCCCTCGAGGAAACCTCCTGTTCCCGTTCTCACCCCTGAGGGGGTGGAATTCGAGGTGGCCAAGATTATGGACAGTAGGATGGTCCAGGGCTCCCTCCAGTAGCTGGTCCATTGGAGAGGATACGGGCCGGAGGAGAGGACTTGGGTACCTGCCCGTGATGTTCACGCTGGGGTATTGATCAGGAGGTTCCACCTTCTCTTCCCTACTAAACCGGGTCCTCTTAGTAAGGGTCCGGTGGCCCCTCATAAAAGGGGGAGTACTGTTAGGGATCTGCCAGGTACTACGTCTAGGTATACTCCTGGGATTAATCAATCCACACCTGAGGCCAGACCTGTTAGACTGACACCGTCTCCCACCAACCAGGGTGGCAGGCTCAGGAGTGGGAGAGCCTATCGCGGCCTGGTCAGTCGGAGTTAGCTCCGCCCCCTGTCCTTTATTACCTGCCGTGTTCTCTTCCTCAGTGCTTGTAATTCTTCTGGATTCCTGGCCCCACTGCTGCTTGCTCCAGCCTGCTCCTGCCGTGCTTCTGCCTTGCTGCAGTTCCGCTTAACCTGCTTCGCTTTGCCCCTGGCTTGCTTCCTTCTCCATGCTCACGTTGGTATACTCCACTTCATCCTGGTCCTGACTATTCATTCACCGCTCCGTTTCCTCGCGGCGTTCCGTGGGCTACTGCTCCTTCCCTTGCGTGTTCCCTGTTTGTTCTCCCGTGCACTTAGACAGCGTAGGGACCGCCGCCCAGTTGTACCCCGTCGCCTAGGGCGGGTCGTTGCAAGTAGGCAGGGACAGGGCGGTGGGTAGATTAGGGCTCACTTTCCCTTCACCTCCTTCCTGCCATTACACTATGGCTCGGGTTTTAAGGACCCTGAACGCTGGCCGTAAAAATACAGCCAGCGGTTGGGAACCAGTTAATGGCAGAGCGGGGAGATACCTCCCTGCTCTGCCGTAGTGTTCAGTGGCGTCCCGCTGTAGCAGCCATAGCGGCTGCTAGCGGAGCCTCCGGCCATGGTGGGGGCCCATGCTGGCGGGCGACACGGGCCCCCTCATGCCGCGGGCCCCGCAGCAGCCGCTACTGCTTCTACGGCGGTAGTTACGCCACTGCTCATGGGCCCGGCTAAGCCTGCTACATCGTAGGCTTAAAGGGGTTGTGCAGTCCCTAAACATTGATAGCCTATCCTCAGGATAGACCATCAATAGCTGATGTGTCGGGGTCCGTCTCCCGGGACCCGCCAATCAGCTGTTTTGAAGGGGCTTCCCCTTCATTTCATCACTCGCTCACACTGTGAATCGCCGACACGGATTCACAGTGTGACCGTAATGAAGCGGAAGCAGCTGCGACCCCTTCAAAACAGCTGATTGGCAGGTCCCGGGACTCGGACCCCGCCAGTCAGCTTTAGCAGTCAGAGCTACTAATCTTACCTTCCTCTTCAGCCGCGGCGGAAGTTCTGTCCTCTCGATGTTGTGCGCGGCGCATAGTGCTGTGACGTCATGCGCTGCGCACAGAGCTTGACGTCAGGACCTCCGCTGCGATCCGGAACCAGGAAGGTAAGTACAGGCTGTTACTATAGTAACAGGGGCCCGCGGCCCGAGTTACTATAGTAACTTTTTATTGATGTGGTGCGGGGGGCTGTGGGCCCCCCTGGCTTCGGGGCCCGGTCGCAATTGCGACCACTGCGACCCCTATAGCTACGCCAGTGGGTACAAACATTTAATATTGGCGCTACGTGAACAATTTTCACAATCCGTTAGCTACTCCGACAATTGTCTGTTTGCTCTTTTCAGATCCCTCACATCCTTCTTAATTTGGACCATTTTTACTTCCACCTCCTCATTTTTCCCCTCGCCCTTTATAAGGCTCACAGGTGTATAACCGATGAGCCAGGGACTGTTGCTGGGAAGGGGTTAAGGTTAGGGCGAGTCTCCCTCCCCCTCCCCTTCCCTGTGGGGGATGAGTCAATAGGTAGGAGTGATAGGGAGGAAAGGGGGTGTGGTTAGGGTAATGGGTTAGGGATATAGGTCCTCGTACCTAGTGGTGCAGCCTCTTTGCAGAAAATTCCTTCCTGGTCATGGATCGTCAGCAGCTCCTTCAAGCAGTGCGGGCCACAATCGCTGCCGCGGGGAGTGAGTGTGTGCAGGCCCTGCTGCGGGAATCGGCTGCTTCTGCTCCCTCCCAGGTGGACGGTCCTAAGGACGCAAATACAATTGAGTGCAGGGGACCCACTCCGGCTTCCTGCTTCACCCGGTTCTGCGAAACAGGCTGTAATTTTAACAACCGGTTCGGGAGAACCGGGGCGAACCGGCCGAATCCCACCCCTGGATGCAATGATGTCACTACCATAAAGTCAGAACACTTAATATTTGCCTACACACAGTCACTCCGCACTAAAAAAAAGTTCTGATATGTCTAGGCATTGCCGACACATCTAAATCAAGCTGCGCCAAGAAGAAGCAGAGGGAGAGGTTCCGAGTGCATGGATAGAAACCCACACCATTGGCCCGAAACTTAGAACCGGAGTTCTGTGGTCACGAGACTGCCTCTGAAAATGGCAGAACGATGCATCTGACCTATGCAGCATCTATGAATAAGTAGTACTCATTTGTCATTTAAACACACAAAAAAATATTTTTACCCAGAAAACCCCTTTAAGGGCTGGCGTCCTATTAAACTACACTCCTCAAAATTAAAATTGCAACACTAAGAAGGAAAGGTTTTGGAGTTGTGGAAATCACAGGATCTATAGACATGCTAATGATATACAAATTATTAAAAGATGGAAACAAAATATTCCAAACATCTTGATTTATTTCGTATTGAATATGAGCGACACGTGCAGAAATCCACACCCTTACATGCCTTGTCATGCTATTAATGAGGTTATTAATGGTTGTCTGAGGAATGTTACGCCACGGTGAATGCACTTGGGCACAAAAATCATCAGGATTGGCTGCTGGCAGCTCCCTTTGCAATTGCCGACCAATGATGTCCCAGATGGGCGGCAAGTCCAGAGACGCTGCAGGTCATGGTAGTACATTTAGGCCAAGCAGGCTGCTCACAGTAGCGCGAGCAACATGTAGCCTGCGGTTGTCCTTTTGAAAAACGACTTCTGGGGTACTCTGGAGAAATGGCTGTACCGCTAGTCCCTTGACCAAATCAATGTAACGCCGAGCTGTACCCGAAATTATGAGTAGGACCGGTGTGAGGTTCCCTTGTGAAGGCCTCTTCACTTGCAGTACAGAATGGATCATTACGCCTCATTCCCATTCATTGTTGTTCTCCCAACCTCCAGGACAAACAACGTTGAACAGCGCTGACATCTCGTCCTAGGTGCGTAGCGATCTGCCGGAGTGATAAACCAAGGTCTCTCAGGTCAAGGTTTCTGTCCCCCTCAGTTTGCGACAAATGGCGATAACAGGCACGTCAATGAACAGGAGGCATCGCACCGTCATCCCACAACACTTGATCCGATTTTCGAGGTTTCATGTGCAGCAACCACGAGGAAGAGCTTCCCAGGAGGATGGGAGCAGTAGTGAAGTGCACGGTGTATGGCCTGAGGTATCTGTAGGAATCTCTACCTCTCCTCCCTCGCTCCTTCTCGGGCTGGCACAGTGACAGGGGGGCTGCACTATGGATGATGGTGGTAATAGTCTTTTCCCCCGTAGCAACTCCCGTGATGGTGGTAGTAGTATGTGTGCGCCTGGCAAGGTGGTATGTGGGGTGCCCTTGATGTTATGCAGTGCAGGGACCAGACGACACAGGGGATTTGAATAACTCACGTTTACTGAAGAACTTTATACAGTCTTCCAAAATGGAGGCACGTTATCTTCTGTCCACTTCAACAGTTGAGGGGAAGAAGGGACCAGTGGGTGACCAATGAGGGTTTCAATTGTCCAGCTATATCTAGAAATCATTCACTTTTCCAGCAGCGTGTGTAATAAATGAACTCACTTTTCTCAGTGATGAGGGTTGTAGTTGAGTGACTTGATAGACACTTCTTATATTAATTGTGGCGTGCGGCAGAACCGGTAACAGCGCCAGCAGGAGTTCTGAGGCCCAATATTATATAGACTTCTCCTCAGAAACAGACAGACAGCTTTTCGGCTAAATAATACTTGCTGTGGTGATGATAGAGATGATATGCTGGTTACAATCTCCTTACTGTTCCTCCTCTTGCATTGGGCTGCAGGTGCTGAGACCTGTTGCCAGTTGAAAGGATTGTATTAATCTGCTGTGTCAGAGCAGCTAGCAGACATGTCTGTCTCCTCACAGACACGACCCGACTCCTCTGTGTAGACTGTGAGACAGAGTCAGAGTGAGGCTCTAGGGCTCTAGCCAGGCTCCACCCCCTTTTCAAACAATGCTAGATGTACAATGCACCCTCTAGTGGCTCCCCACTGATACCTTCATCCTTCTCTTCAGCTGGTGAACAGCACACTGTGTGAAAAATAATAAAGACATGTAAAACACATACAATGCATGACATACAAATAACAGGGAACCAGAAGGGTATCTTCTGGGATGCTGCATAACTCCCGGACTTAAGACAAGACGTCCTCGTCGTTTTCTTGGATATAAACAGCCTAAAAGATGTAAAAAGGGTTAACATGAAATGCAAACATCTTAATAACATTGTATTCCTGTATTCTTGACTCTCGAAGGGGGAATAGGGGCGAAGATTTCTTCTGTAACAGTTGGAAGATGAGGGGCAGAAGTCTCAAGTCAAGATGAGCGGCAGTGTCCAACAGTTTATGGCACTTAGGATATGAGGGGCTCTGGTACGTCAGAGTCTATGGGGATATTCCCTCTTGAACGTAACAAGGGTTGGTAGGCTTCGGCCTAACTTGGATAGGAATAAATGAAGAAATGAAGAAGGGGCTCTAGAACATAAGAGTCTTTCTTGTTCCCTACTTGCAATTATATTCAATCCCTATAGCGAACTGGTTTCACTCCTTTAGTGGTTCTCTCTGATCTCCTGACAGGTTCAGGTACAACAACAGCAGGTACATGATGTGATCTGTCCTCTGTGTGAGTTGTAGACACTGTAGGTGTAGGATCAGGTGCAAGGAATGACAAAATTGGGGTAAACCACCAACTCAGTGGGTTCTTTATGTCCAAGTGTTGCTCTTGAGTTGAGGACTCAGTAGTTGTTGCTTCAATAGCTTCAGTTACTTCTGGTAGATCAATTGCAACTGGTTCTTCAATTGATATTTCCTGTTCAATGGTAGGCAACTGTTGATCTTGTAGGCACAGTTTAAGCCTGTTACGGTGGACAATTTGCGGTTGTTTACCATCTCTTTGGATCTCATAGATATCTGTTCCTTGGTATGGGACAGCCTTGATGGTATAAGGGATTCTTTCCCACTTAGTGTCCAATTTGCTGGTTCTTTGAAAGTTTTTCAACCAGACAAGGTCTCCAACTTGAAAGGGTTTAGCATTAGCATGTTGGTCATAATCATGTTGTTGCTTCTTTCTCGCTTCTTCCATCCTAGCTT